>NW_027507718.1:417750658-417773158 GCF_037356315.1 Lithobates pipiens
GACCAGATTCCCTGTCCCTGCTGAAGAAAAACATCTGAACACAACATGACGCTGCCACCGCCATGTTTTAACAGAAGGTGTATTCAGGGGCATGTGCAGTGTTAGTTTTCCACCTCACAGCATTTTTCTTTTAGGCCTAAAAGTTCTATGTTGGTCTCATCTGACCAGAGCACCTTCTTCCACATGTTTTCTGTGTCCTCCACCTGGCTTCTTGCAAACTGCAAATGGGACTTCTTATAGTTTTCTTTCAACAATGGCTTTCTTCTTGCCGCTCTTCTATAAAGGCCAGATTTGTGAAGTGCACAACTAATAGTTGTCCTGTGGACAGATTCTCCCACCTGAGTTGTGGATCTCTGCAGCTTTTTCAGTTACCATGGGCCTCTTGGCTGCTTCTCTGCATGCTCTCCTTGCCCGGCCTGTCAGCTTAGGTGGACAGCCATGTCTTGGTAGTTTTGCAGTAGAGGTACGGGATTCTGGCCAAAATGAGAATCACATTTTTATTTTTTTTTGTTAAGAAATCAAAAGACCACGATTCTCATAACGTAAAATCTTTCACATTATACAAAAAAATGGGCTAACTTCACTGGTTATTTTTATTTTTTAATTTAAGTAATTTTTTTCCAAAAAAATTGCATTTGAAAGACCGCTGCACAAATACAGTGTGACATAAAATATTGCAACAACCACCATTTTATTCTCTAGGGTGTCTGCTAAAAAAAAAATATATATAATATATGTTTGGGGGTTCTAAGTAATTTTCTAGCAAAATAAAATATTTTTAACTTGAAACCAACAAATGTCAGAAAAAGGTTTTAGTGTTTAAACTTTTTTCACTTAGTCTCTTCCATTGACAAATTGTTACAATGTTTAAACTTAAGTTCAACTGGGCTCCAGCGTTTGCATGGGACAGAGACAGAACCAGGATCTGTGTGTGTAAACGCACAGATCTCGGTTCTTTCAGGGGAGAGGAGACACAGGTCTCTCTCTATCCCATCCCCCCACAGTTAGAAACACACCTAGGGAATACAATTAACCCCTTGATCGCCCCTTTTTGGGTTAACCCCTTCCAGTGACATTTATACAGTAATCAGTGCATTTTTATAGCACTGATCGCTGTATAATTGTCAATGGTTTCAAACGTGTCAAAAGTGCCTGCTGTGTCTGCCATAATGTCGCAGTCACAATAAAGACCGCAGCTCGCCGCCATTACTAGTAAAAAAAATAAAAAAGCCATAAATCTATCCCCTATTTTGTAGACGCTGACTCAGAACATGATTTTGATGTAGGATTTTATCTCATTGTAGCATATCAATATAACAGATTTATTTTGTATGAAATGCCCCTGAAGAAAGGACTCTAGCAGGCCCAGAAACGCGTCGGGCTTAACATTGAAGCATTTGCATCTTTTTAATTGCCATGTGTCATTTGTCTATAAACCACATGCTATTTAATATTGGTCTTGTTGGTACCAAATACTTTTTTTTTAACAATAAATTTATATTTTCTTTTATTTAATTTGTTAGCTGACTATAAAGTCCCTAGTATTTCCTTGGGGGGGTACTTCGTCTATAATATGTCTAAATCGGTATGTTGGTAACATATGGGCCTTCTCGGGTGGATTCTTAAAAATTTTGTAGACGCTATAACTTTTGTGCAAACCAATCAATATACGCTTATTGTGATAGGTGTGATTTTTGGAAAAAAAAAATGTAGAAGAATGCATATCGGCCTAAACAAGGAAAAAAATTTGGAATATTTATTACAGCAAAAGTAAGATATTGTGTGGGGGTGTTTTTTTTTTTTTTGTTTGTTTTATAGCGCAAAAAATAAAAACTGCCGAGGTGATCAAATACCCCCAAGAGAGGGCTCTATTTGTGGTAAAAAAAAACAAACACACAAAAAAGTCAATATTGTTTGAATACAGCATGGCATGACCGTGCTATTGTCAGTTAAAGCGACGCAGTACCGAATTGCAAAAAATGGCCTAATCATTGAGCAGCCAAATCTTCTGGGCTGAAATGGTTTAAACTTCTCCAACTTTATCCCTAACCTGTCTGGTATGTTCCTTGGTCTTCAAGATGCGGTTTGTACACTGGTTTTCTAACAAACCTCTGAGGGCTTTGCAGAAGAGCTGCATTTATACTGAGATTAAATTACACACATGTGGACTCTATTTATTAGCTAGGTGACTTCTGCTGAAGACAATTGGTTTCACTAGGTTTTAGTTGGGGGTATCCGAGCAAATGGGTAAGAATAGAAATGCACGCCACAATTTTCACACTTATTTGTAAAGAATGTTGAAATGCATTTATCATTTTTTTCCTTCCACTTCACAATTATGTGCCACTTTGTGTTGGTCTATCACATAAAATCCCAATAAAATAATACATTTAATGTTTTTGGTTGTAAGATGACAAAATGTATATGTAATAACTTTTTTTTTTTTTAAATTATTTTATTTTTTATACTATCCAGTTTGGGTTTCGGCAAAGTGCATCCTAAAAGTTAATTTTGGTGCACCACTACTGATATTTGTTTACAATCCAAAATTGGCTCACTTACAAATGTCTGTAAATTCTGCCTATCTGCTGCCCATTTCCACTACCTCCTTCATTCCCTGCATGCTTTGCAACTTCTCCTCTGCTGTTTACTTTCAATTTCTAAGGACTACATATCCCACGGTACCTTACTGTCTGTAATGAGTGATTCCTGTACTGACTCCACCTCCTGAAACCCCTCCTCGGCACCCCTGTAGTTCAGCAGGCAGACTCTGAAATGTGTGACACAGCAGTGCCTACCCACAGAACATTGTAAATACATCTCTTAGAATTCAAGGAATTAAATGTGTGGGGATCTTGACAAAGTAAGTTTACAAACTTTCAGGCTCATTTAGCATAAAGGAAATGCAATGTATACATTTTAATTTTTGCTTTTTAAAGCTGTAGTATCTACATTGTAAGGACACACACAAGCTTTTGTAATTGGCCCACCCTTGGAATGTGGCTGTACTGCAAAGCTTATGACTGGCTGGACAAATCTCAGGGGCCAAGAAACCCGTGTGCCGATTTAATTTTATTAAGCTCCTTAAATGCATAAAATCAGCACTAGCCAGTAAAAGGAAACATGGGGGTAGATTTACTAAAACTGGAGCACTCAGAATTTGGTGCAGCTGTGCATGGCACGGCTTCTTACTTCAGCTTGTTCAATTAAGCTTTGACAATAAAACCTGGAAGCTGATTGGTTCTGCGCAGAACAGCACCAGATTTTTCTCTCTCCAGCTTTAGCAAATAACCCCCATTGTCTTTTGATAACTAATGATGCTTCTCTTAAGTGCTAGTTTGTAGCATTTATTGTTGGCACGGGTTTGCTTTAAAACTGCGCTCTTGGCGATCGGCTACATGCACTGAAGAAATACATATACAAGAGCTGTTGTTCGCTGCCAAAGCATTTTGTTATGCTGTCTATCCCAGTGGTGGTCAACTTACTTGACCATTAGAGGGCCTCAAGTTCTGCTCCAACACTTCAATGGCTGCATAATAGCATTGCATTTTCATGTATTGGGTCTAGTCAGGCAGTCAGTTCAAAAATAATGGACTGCAATGCACATCAAAGTCTGAAAATCTGCTGCATTTTTTATTTTATTTTTTTAAATGCATCACAATACCCACTGATAAGCAATTGGAATAAGATGGGCCCCATCACTGATGTCAGTGAAAGTAATACTAACCTCATTGGCTCCTTGTGCTTCTTTTCACCCATCTTTGCTGTCAGTGGTAGGAATAACCCCCTCATTGGCTCCTTGGGCTGGTTGTCCCCCCATCATTACTGTCAGTGGTAGGAATAGTAACCTCCTCATTGGCTCCTTGTGCTGCTTGTCCCCCATCTTTGCTGTTAGTGGTAGGAATAGTAACCTCCTCATTGGATCCTTGTGCTGCTTGCCCCCCATCTTTGCTGTCAGTAGTAGGAATAGTAACCCTTGAGTTTGGCTTTAAATACCAATTCCAAGGAAAAATAATTTTAATAGCATATTGTGCTTCAGTTATCTTTCTCTGCAGTCTTGATTCTAAACATTGCTTCCTAAGCCATCCTGCAGTGTAATGCTTCAAAGTCAGTTTCCTCTGAGTCCAGCTAATTTCCTGCCCGGGACCAGGATTTTTCCCTGCTTATTGTCTTCTTGGGCATTGGTCCCCCCACCATCCCCCAGAGGGTCATCCTGCCTATGGAGCCTATGAGAGAAGACTGCTTGGAATGTTACCTCCACCAAGGGAGGTGATCATCGCATCATGGAAAAGAACAAGGCTGATGGCATCACATGACTGCCGCTTATGGTAAGTAAAGCGGAATTTAGATAGGTTAGGTTTTTTTATTTTATTTTTTTTAAGTTGAATTTCAAATAAACCTGATAGTTCTATGGAGGCTTGCTCTGGAGAACAGATTTTGGAGCTTGGAGAATGAAAGCCATTGTCTGGGATCATTAGGTGACCTAAAATAAGTCTGCACGCCCTCTCGCCTAAAAAAAAAAAAGTGTCATTGTTGGGTACTTTAAACTACCACAGCTTGATGTTTGAATGCAGGAAATGATAGTCTAGGGACAATGCTTTACGTTTCCATGTTTAGTCTGATGTGGTGCTTGTCGTCTGAAGTGTGAATCTTCATATCCTGAGTAGTCCATGACTTGTGCTACCGCAATATTCAACAACAGCAGTTTGTGTGGGATATACGGTCTATTGTTCCTCTGCTATGTATTGTGTCTGTTCTTGGATTGCTGGCCCCGTGCTGCCTGATCAAGGCCTTGCGTTGCACATTGTATCACACATATGGTTGGAAATAATGATTTCAAGTGCTAACTAGCACCTCTTACGTAACCGCTACAATCTCACATTCTCCAGCACATGACAAGCAGAGGTGTTAAAGTGATAAAGAGAGAACCCTGAATAGCTTTAGAAATTTAAAGGTACAGATTGCTTTTCTCAGTGCAGACTGGTAAAATACTGGCTGATTGAATTTCAAGTCAGGTAATGGGAAAACAGGCCAACGGTGCGATTTATCTGAATCCCCCCCGAGGGGTCCTGAATTCGCTTTACTGATGCTTTCTTACAGCTGCCTATGAAGGCGCAGGGATTGCAACCTGTAGCCATTCTGCCACTTCTGGGTATTTCTTTCTGAAGATATGCTGGAAATGCCTATCTTTTGTAAATTGTCGAGGGTTTTCTAGGCCCTTGTCAAGGGGATGTGCTGCAGTTAAAAGGCTCCCTTTATTTCTTTTAGTTATCTTGGAAATGGGCTATAGAGTGACAGCGCAGTGTATTGCTATGTCTCTTCTGAATGTAGATAAGAGCGGAGAGGAAGATGTTAGTATGTTAAGAGTGGTGCAGCATTTAGTAAACACTGTCCAATGCAATTGATAGCTGGGTGCAAGCGTTACTTGTTCCCAGCTTCTTCACCAATACCATAGCCTCCATTAATCATTCAGGGCAGAGTTACGTGGGTTCGGGAGGGTTATCACAGGGAAATTTCCCACCAGGCTATTGAAAATGAGAGCTGACATTGGTGATGTGACAGGACCTCCTACAGAGCTGCAGAGCTTCTCCTTTGTGTTTCCTGCTGAATTTACCTAGCTTGCTGTATCAAAGGATGTTGCTAAATATCATTTTACAAATGCCACCTCGGTTTTCTTCTTGGTAGATATAACTGATTTTTTTTTTTTTGGGGGGGAGGGGGGGTTTACTGTCTGCTATATAAAACATTATCCAATTAAAAAAATAAAAATCAACTTTTTTTATCGTCGTATAACACGCACGTTCATTTTACGAGGGAAATTTCAGGGAAAAAAAACTAAATTTTTAATAATTAAGGGTCAGTGCCCATCTGCAGCCTCACCATTGCCATCAATGCAGCAGCCTCACCATTGCCATCAATGCAGCAGCCTGATCGATGCCCATCTGCAGCCTAGAGGGGACAGGAAGGAGGGCGGGACGAGCTCTGACTGATTACATACAGTGAGAATCTCCTATGATAGACAGAACGGTGGCCCAGGAGACGGGACTTCCTATTACAGAGGCCACCAAGTAAACCGATTTTCGCTGTATGTAACGGCACTCACCCTGACCCCTCCGAGGCAGCTAAAATTATAAAGTATTGGCATATAACGCTCACACGCTATTTGTACCCAATTTTCATGGTGAAAAAGTGAGTGTTCTACACCAATAAATAAATACAGTAATTTCTTCATATTTTCCCAAATGGTTTTTGTTGAAAAAAATCTGTATGTTTTGTGTGAAAGTTATATAGCATCTACAAACTATGGCATATAATAAAATGCAATTTTTTTTTTATACTACTAATGGTGGCGATTTGACTTTTATGATGGAACTGCGATCTTGTAACAGGCAATCTGACGCTGGGGGGAACTGACTAACCGCCAGTGACGTTAAGAACCCTTTCACACTGAGGCATTTTTCAGGCGCTTTCAAGCTAAAAAAGCACCTGAAAAGCTCACGAAAAACTATTTCAATTAAAATCAATGAATGCTTTTACACTGGGGTAGTGAGCTGGCAGGGTGGTGAAAAAACACCCCTCTCCATTGAAATGAATGGAAAGCTTTTCAAAAGCGCTCAGTGTTTTACTGGCAGTTTAGAAGCGCCTCAGTGTGAAAGGGGCCTAACTATGTGTAATTTGTGTACAGTGTGCTGCTTTTACTAACTGATACTTCCATTTCTCATCCCTGCTTTTGCATTGTATTTTCTGTTTATTGGAAACAAGAATTTGTTCCTGCACTAGCATGGATCTTTCATTGCTTGTTTTGCTCTGCTGGCCAAAATTTCCCAAATGGGGCACAACATTAAGGCCCCTTTCACACTGACGTCCCGTTCAGGCCCACCTGTCAGTTTTTCAGGCGGACCTGAACGGGTGCTCCATAGAGCTCTATGGAGCGTCGGATGTCAGCGGTGACATGTCCGCTGGCATCCGACCCGCTCCGATCCGAAAAAGTGTAACGGAGGAAAAAGCTATTTTTCCATCCGTCTGCGGATCGGATCGGGTGACGACGGGCACTGCGGTCCGTCGTCATCCGATCTCCCATAGGGGAGAGCGGCACTGTGACAGGTCCGTCCCTGCACAGTGTGCAGAGACGGAGCTGTCATCTCCCTGCTCAGCGGGGATCGGCGGAGTGATCCCTGCTGAGCAAACGGATATCCACGGGGCGGATCAGAACTGATCCGCCCCGTGTGAAAGGACCCTTATGGTCAGTATTCACATGCATCTTACAATCTGTTTTCAGTCTCTTGTAGCTGTACCAACCAGTGTGTAGTGCAAGGACCTGTTTAACTAGATACAAATGGGATAGTTTAGGTAGGTTCTTATATCTAGTTTTGGTAGATCTAAGGTTGATTTTACAGAGGTTGTATGGTCACCTTGTAACTTGTTATGATGAGACCAAATCTGGCCATACATGGGTCGAATTTTGGCCAGTACCAACAGTTACTAGTCAAATTTCAATCCATGTATTGCGGTTCCTGCTTATGAGAAGTCAATCAATTGATCAATGTTTCATACATGGGCTTGTTGGAAAATCTCAGTTTGATCGGTGCATGCAGTCATTGGGCTGTAGCGCTGATTATTGTATTATGACAGCGAGAGAGTCCTGCTGTCAAAATTGACACAACGGGGAGGATTTACCCATCCACCTTGATTGTATGCATGGGGGAATAGACTCCAAGCCTCTTTCACTGGCACTCTGCTCCCTCCCCATCAGCAGAGCAGCACAGGGAAGTGTCGGTGAGACACGAATGCATTCCAATTTCAGAATTCCCCACACAGCACCTTCACCGAGGAAGAGGCAGTGCGCCCCCACACATTGAAAACATTTTTTGGTTCTCTAGCTTTGCTGTAGCTGCGATCATCAGCTTTTGTGATGGGGAAGAGGTTGGGTGCAGTTCTACTGGGGGGGGGGGGGAGGGGAGGGCAACTGCTGTTTCCAGGAGGAGGAGGAGGAAGACTGTTATTGGCTACTGCTAAAGCCGATCACAGTCCTGCTAGTCCCATCCACAATCTGGAGGAAGATGCCTCGCTTGGTTGCCATTACCAATCTCAGAAAGAAGGGATTTTACTGTGATTGGGAAAACCACAATCAGGAGACAGTTTGTGGAATTAGTGTTGAGCTTCTGAGAACTTTGTTGAAATTATTCCTGAACCTTTACATCACTTACTACTGAACCCCTGCACTCTGTGTCTCTTTAAGCCAGAGCCAGTATTCAGCACAATGAAAACCACACCCAACTTTTGCTGCGATGCAAAGTGTCACACTTTTTCTCAGCTGCGGGGGACTCCTCTAAGGATCTTGCACACAGGCCCACTGCTTTCAGAAAATGCCCCTGACCCGAGCTTATCATTGCGCATCCATTTCAGATGCTTGTATGTGACATGGCATACATCACATACAAGCACGTGGGCTGGATGCAAGAGGTGGATCAGCAGGATGAGTGTGCTAGGACAGGTAGATGTGTCGCATCTCTGCTTCCTTTCACCACTCTGCATATCATGTGTATCATAGATGAGAAGAGGGTACAGCGGTGGAGCAGATGTGCAGGGAGGTACATTGGTAAAAGAGAAGAGCAGGGGGCTACAGTGATGGGGCAGATCAGAAAGGAGGTGCATTGGTGGGACAGATGAGCAGGGGTTTATAGTGGTTGGGCAGAAGAGCAAGTGGTACAGAGTTGGGGCAGATGTACAGGGGGTACAGTGATGGGGCAGAGGAGAAAGGAGGTATATTGGTGGGAAAGATGTGCAGGAGGTATAGAGGTGGGGCAAATGAGAAAGGGGGTTACAGTGATGGGGCAGATGAGCAGGATAGAGATGGTTCAGCGGTGAGACAGAAGAGCATGGGGGGTACGGCGGTGGAGTAGATGTACAGTGGTGGGACAGATGAGAAAGGGGGAACATTGGTGGGGCAGATGAGCAGGGTATACAGTGGGGGGGCAGCTGTGTAGGGGGGTTACAGTGGTGGGGCAGATGTGCAGGGGGTTACAGTGGTGGGGGCAGCTGAGCAGAAGGAACAGTGATCTGAGGTGTGAAGGTGCAGGAATTGGGGCTGATCTGAGGCGTGGGTGCAGGATGTTAATTTGTCGCTACTACTCGAGTAGTTTACAGCATTTACTTTATAAAAAAAATTATTTTCGTGATTGAATATGTGAATATCTGCACGCTCTATTTCTTTGAAAACCTTTTTTCGGCACAAAAGGTTGCCTTACCCTGATGTATGGCAAGCTTTGCTGTACAACATGGTAACCTTTTATCCTTGTAACCTGATTGTTACAATGTATCTTTACAGCTAGCTGCTATGTCTGCTTACTATGTAACATTTTAAATAAAGCAAAGGGTGATATGTAGCATTTAACTTTAACCAAACTATAATTTGCCTAAACTGCCAGCTGTAGGTTACTCTAGGACCTAGGTGCTTGCATGTACCATTGTTTCCAGAGAATCTTGAGTCTCGCTGATTATTCGCACCCTGGTTAACCTTTTTCCATAGTTATTGATCAGACTCGCTGGCCGGGTTTGCTTGATTTGAGTTTTTCTGCTTTCTTCAGTGTGAAATGAGGGCCTCAGTGACATTTTGTTATATTAACCACTTGCTGACCAGCCGCCATCACTATACTTCGGCAGATCGACACGTTCCCGCAAATGTCATAGCTGTGCGTTGGTCCCTTTAACAGCTATGGCAGACGTCTGCTGCACGGCGGGGAAGCTGATGCACGTGGGAGGCGCCTGTGATGTCTGCCGTCCACCCGTGATCGCTTCACAGAGCCAGAACAGGGATCTGTCATTGTAAACAAACAGATCCTTGTTCTGACGGGAAAAGTACAGAGTGATCGTCTGTTCCTAGTGATTAGGAGCAGTGATCTCTTTGAACTCCCAGTCAGTCCTCTACCCCCACATTTTAGAAACGCCTTGCAAGGAAAACATTTAAACCCTTGATCGCCTCCTAGTATTAACCCCTTCCCTGCCAGTGTCGTACAGTAATTGGTGCATTTTTATAGCGCTGATCGCTTTATAAATGTCGCTGGTCCCAAAAAGTGTCAAGTGTCTGATCTGTCCGCCACAATGTCGCAGTCCTGCTAAAAATCGCTGATCACTGCCATTACTACAAAAATTAAATTATAAAAATGCCATAACTCCATAACTCTATCTCCTATTTTATAGACGCTAAACCTTTTGCGCAAACCAATCGATATACGCTTATTGCGATTTTTTTTTTTTTTTTTTTTTTTTTTTTTTTTTACCCAAAATTTGTGTGTGTATGTATATGTGTATATGTGTGTGTGTATATATGTATATATGTATATATGTATATGTGTGTGTATATATATATATATATATATATATATATATATATATATATATATATATATATGTGTATATGTATATGTGTATATATGTGTATGTGTGTGTGTGTGTATATATATATATATATATATATATATATATATATATATATATATATATATATATATGTATGTGTGTATATATATATATATATATATATATATATATATATATATATATATATATATATATATATATATATATATATATATATATATATATATATATATATAGGCCTAAACTGATTAAAAGTGAAAAAAATTGTTTGGGTACAGCGCCGTGCGACCGTTCAATTTTCAGTTAAAGCAGCGCCGTATCGTAAAAAAAATGGCCTGGTCATTAAGGGTGAAAAATCTTCCGGAACTGAAGTAGTTAAGGTAGATATTACAGCCACTGGTCCGCATTCTGTTTATCACTCGTGGTTACCAGATTTTGATTAATTGACTATAAAATGACACAATAAAACAGTTTATCGCAATGTGCAAAGAGTCATAGAAGTACAAAAAAGTGCACTGTACAAACATTAACATGTAATCATGGACATATTATTGCACTTTGTTGGTTTTTGCTTTCTCTTTGCGATATAGACTGTTTGTAATTTACAGCGCCATCATTTTCTGTTTTTTGTTTACATATCTTGTATCAGGATATTGTGTAAGCTGCTCCCTTTTTTTTTTTTTTTGTACACTTTACACTCGTGACGCAAGTGCAGATCACATTTGTGTAATTCAGGTGGAACTTGGCCGTCCTGATCTGCAACTAGCATTTTCAGAAGGGGAGGTCAGAGGTGGCAACTTCCGTGTTCTCTCCGTACAGGTTTTCTTTAAAGAAACACTGGAGGCCACGGTGCAAAATCCAGTTCTAGTTCATCTATAAGCTACCTGTTAGTTTCTGATCTCGGCTAGAAAAGCATCAGATCATAAATTTTTTTTTTTTTCTCGATCTGATGCTTTCAAGCCTGGAGGAGAGATGTGGGGTCTTATAGCTTATAGACCCCACATCTCTCCATAAAGAGGACCTGTCATGCACATTCCTATTACAAGGGATGTCTACATTCCTTGTAATAGGAATAAAAGTGAGCAAAAAAAAAAAATTTACGGGAAAGTGTGAAAAAAAAAAAAAAATTAAGTGCCCCTGTCCCCATGAGCTCACACGCAAAAGCGAACACATATGTAAGTAGCTCCTCCCATATGTAAACGATGTCCAAATCGCATGTGGGGTATCACTGAGTGCGAACATTAGAGCAATAATTCTAGCACTAGACCTCCTCTGTTACTCAAAGTGGGTAACCTGTAATGCATTCTATGCGATACGATAAAAAGCCTTCTGTATGCAGCAACCCCCTGAACCCCATATAAATCCAGCGATGTTGTAGGAGTGTCCTGGCTGCCCAGGATTCGCCTCCTTATTGGCTGAGACAACAGCATGGAACCATTGACTCCCGCTACTGTCGATCAAAGGCAGTCAGCCAAAGAGAGAAAGGGGGTGGGGCTGGGCCACAGCTCCATGTCTGAATGGGCAAGTTGCAGCGCTAAACAATAAAAATAGTGAAAACTGTGTGTGTGTGTATATGTAATATAATTCAGCAAACAAAAAAATGCCCCGAGGCAGTCAACTCTGACGAAACATATAGGGCAGAGTCCATGTCTGTGATGTTACTATGCAAGGTGAGCCTGTGGACTTTCCCGGGAACCATTGATTGATTTTTATTTCTTTATTTTTAACATGCTGGATTTTTATCTAGAGTTCTGTAAGTTCTTGGTATCGTATTTTCTTTTAATAAATTATCATAGTTTTGCACTATGTGGCTCATTTTTCTTTTCCCTATGGATTGTGAGTTGGAGCAATTTTCATTGTCAGCTATGACACTATCCTATTCAGCCTTCAACAGAGGGAACCGAATAGATCTTCTGTATATCACTCACGCTTGACTAGACTTTATATTAGGGATGCACCGAAATTTCGGTGGCCGAAATATATCGGCCGAAAATGCCCTTTTCGGCAATCTGCCAAAAGAGAAAAACGGCCGATAATGGAGCCGAAAATGGGGCGAGGCCTGGGGGGGGGAGGGTGGGTTGCCACCCATCATGGGGGGTGTATAGCGCAGGAGAGCCACCTCCGCCGCCTGTTTGATCGCAGCGCCGGGAACATCACAGCTTTCATTTCAATAGCTGTGTGTTCCCGGGCCCACGCGCCATCACACACAACCCCTCCCCCTTGTCCGGGAACTTAGATGGACAGATCATACGCAGGATTGGACAGATGATCTGTCTATCAAAGTGCCCGGACAAGGGGGAGGGGTTGTGTGTGACGGCGCGCGGCCGGGAACACACAGCTATTGAAATTAAAGCTGTGATGTTCCCGGCGCTGCGATCAAACAGGCGGCGGAGGCAGCTCTCTTCCCTGCACAGGCTGGCTGCAAAATGACACACTGGCCTGCAATGGGGGACGCCTCCTGTACCACGTCCTCTGTCTCTGACCATCTCCTGTACCACGTCCCCTGTCTCTGACCATCTCCTGTACCACGTCCCCTGTCTCTGACCATCTCCTGTACCACCGTCCCCTGTCTCTGACCATCTCCTGTACCACCGTCCCCTGTCTCTGACCATCTCCTGTACCACCGTCCCCTGTCTCTGACCATCTCCTGTACCACCGTCCCCTGTCTCTGACCATCTCCTGTACCACCGTCCCCTGTCTCTGACCATCTCCTGTACCACCGTCCCCTGTCTCTGACCATCTCCTGTACCACCGTCCCCTGTCTCTGACCATCTCCTGTACCACCGTCCCCTGTCTCTGACCATCTCCTGTACCACCGTCCCCTGTCTCTGACCATCTCCTGTACCACCGTCCCCTGTCTCTGACCATCTCCTGTACCACCGTCCCCTGTCTCTGACCATCTCCTGTACCACCGTCCCCTGTCTCTGACCATCTCCTGTATAAAAATATTTTTTTTAAATATGTTTCGGTTCGGTTTTCGGCCTAGTGTATTTTTCATTTTCGGTATTGGTTTCGGCACCAAAAAGCCCATTCGGTGCACCCCTAAAATATATATGTATGTATGTATGTATGGAATATATTTATTTATTTGCTCTGTGCAAAACCACTGCACAGAGCAGGCAAGTATAACAACATGTTTTTGTTCTTCTTTTTTTTTTTTTTTTTTTTATATCACTTTAACCACTTCCATACCAGCACTTCCTCCCTTCCTGCCCAGGACAAATTTTTTTTTTTAGCTTTCAGCGCTGTTGCAATTTGACAATTGCACGGTCATGCTCCTCTGTGGGAAGAAAATGATACAAATTTAAGTTGGGTACAAACAGAGCTTTCTTTTGGTGGTATTTGATCACCTCCTGCGGTTTTAATTTTTTGCGATATAAACGAAAAAAGACTGTCAATTTAAAATAAATGATTGGCACTGATAGGTGGCACAGGATAGGCAGCACTGATGAGGAGCTACTGACAGATGTTACTAAGTGGCACTTTGGGGCACTGACAGGCATTTATTATGGGGACAGGCTGGCAGGTGTTGGGCACTGATTGGCACCTTTTGATGGGGCTGTGCTGATAATGTGCTGATTATCAGCACAGACCCCCCCTCTGAGAGGGAGAGCTGCCGTTCGGCTCTCCCTGTCACTGTGAACCGAGGAAAGTCGTTTACCGGCACTTCCTGGTTCACGCTGTAATCAGCTGTGATTTGGTCATAGCTGATCGAGTGGTAAGAATCCTCTGTCAGAGGCTTCATACCACGTTTGGAGTTTTGGTGTCAGACTGACACACAGCACCTCCGATCGCCATGCGGTGCACCGGCTGTGATATCCTGGTTATGTCATATGACGTCCAGTCAGGATATCACAACCACTTTGTCGCTGTCGTGCTGCTATAGGGCAGGCGGCAAGTGGTTAAAACTCTTTCCACCCCTCTCCTAATACCTATACGAACTACCCTGTAGAAGGAAGGTGTGTGAAATAAATAATTTTCATATCCTATTCTCGGAGTGCTCTGGTTATGCGATTTGGCTCCCAGAGACTGACTATAGCTGGCTACAGGGTAGGTAGTATATGTGTTGGAAGGTGGTTGGCTGGCAAGGTTAGTTAGTTCTAGCCTGGACTTTTACTGTAACTTAAACTTTAGCCCAGTTACAGTGTTTGTAGGTTAGCCGTAGGACATAATTAGTTGCTCTTATTTGTTTCCAGAAATCACTCTTAAAACAATTTACTTGGCGCAAGGGACATCATTTACAGTTCATATTGTGTGTCCCTTGTGCTGCTGCATATTTTAGGACAAATCTTCTATCCTACCCTGTTGTAAACTCCCAGTGTGGTGGGGTTAATGCAACTTGCTAAGTCGGAAGAAGAGGGCGGCGGCGAAGAATGCCGGGCTCCTCCGCTAGTAAAAGAGCTAGCAGAAGATAGCGGAGGAGTCCTGCAAGAAGACCCGCGAAGACGGAAGACCCTCGGAGCTGTGCAATAAACTATTTTAACCCTTGTGTGTTTTTTTTTTTTTTTGTTTTTTTTTCACAGGTGAATGGGTAGGGGTACATTGTACCCCATACTCATTCACATAGGGTGGGGGGCCGGGATCTGGGGGCCTCCTTATTAAAGGGGGCTCCCAGATTCTGATAAGCCCCCCACCCGCAGATCCCGACAACCAACAACCAGGGTTGTCGGGAAGAGGCCCTTGTCCTCATGAACATGAGAACAAGGTGCCTTGGGGTGGGGGGGGGCGTACGCATCCCCCCATGTTGACGGGGGGGGGGGGGGGGCGCGCTCGTTCATCCCCACACCCTTTCCTGGCTGGCCGGGTAGCATGCTCGGATAAGGGTCTAGTATGGATCTAGGGGGGGACCCCCCACGCCGTTTATTTAGCGTAGGGGGTTCCCCTTAGAATCCATACCAGACCTAAGGGCCTGGTATGCTCTCGGAGGGGGAACCCACGCCAATTTTTTAAAATAAATTTGGCATGGAGTTCCCTCTTGAGAGCTGATAATTCTGTCAGAGTCGCCTCCGTATAGACGGAGATCCGACTTGGAGGTGACCTCCATTGAAATCAATGGGTACCAGTCGCCTACAAGTCGGATTGAAGTAGTACAGGAACCTTTTCTGAAGTCGGAGCAACTTCAGTAGCGTGCATTAAGACGGCTCTCATTCACTTGCATTGATTTTTACATGTTGTCTGTCCTGAGGCGACTAGGGGCGACCTGAAGTCAGATCTGAGTCGCCCCTGTGTGAACCGGCTCTAAGGGCTGTTGGGAGCTCTCATCAAGAGGTTGACTAGGCCCGCTCTTTCCTAACAGATCCACCATTCATGAAAGCTGTACTAAAGCTTCTGTGAATGGAGGGGTGGCTCTATCAGTCATCCGCCTGCCCCCCATTCATAGATCCTATGGCCTTATAGAAGCTGTATTTTGGCTTTTATGAATGGTGGCTCTGGCAGGAAAGGGCGGGCATAGTCGATCTCTTGATGAAACCTCATGACAGCCCTTGAATTAACCCTTACCACACTGGAAGATTACAGCAGAGGCAGATTTCTCCTAACCTAAGAATCGGCACACAGGGCACCTAACTAAATTATGTTTTGTCATTATTTGTTTTTGGTTTTAGCTAAACCATGATTCTCTGTGGATGGACGAGCACAGAGGTGTCCTTTCTGCTTTTTAAAGGAATTATTAGATATGGATTGAAGAATGAAATAAATGATATCCTTGTACATGTACTATTTCTGTATAAAGGGAGCCTCTTGTCAAACTGCCACGATCCAAATCATATTTCAGATGACCAGCTTGTCCAAGTCTTGGCAGCATTGACTGCTTCTCTTCCTGAAGATTTTGACTTTGATGTAGGTCAAATGTAAATTGTAGTCTCTTCTAGCAGGCAGCCAGTGATTGCTTGGCTTGCTATTGAGAATCTCCTGCATTATTTATATATCGGGGATAGCACATTTATTTTTGTCGGGAACACAAAACTTTGTTTTCAGAACATGAATCTTTGCTGGCTTTCAATCTACAGAACATAAATCAGACAACCCTCATTATAGTACTTGTTTTAGGAAGCATACCTTTTCCCATAATACTGTCCGGTGGGACTGTAAATGCACTTTATAAAATGTAAATGAAACTAAACATGCTCATCAATGTTGTCCTATTCCTGATAACTGCAATTAGAAGTATTTGAAATCACTCTTCTGACAAAGTCTTTTACTAAAGTGGTTGTAAACTTCTGTAATAAAAACAAAAAACGGAGCGCGTTAGTGATTTCTGTCTGGTCACTTCTGACAGGTTATCTCAACATCCAGAACAGCCAGCCCCCCTTCCGGCACACACGAGGTTTACAGCCTCAACTGTGCATGTTTCCCTATGAGGCTGTGTAGAGGAGGTGTGTTCTTTCCTTCCACTCAGGTCTCAGATTACAGTCGGCTCCATGCTTGATGGCTGTGCAGTGTGATATTATTTGTTTCATCTTTGTATCACCTGAGCCTATTCACTTCCCTAATTTAAGGGTAAAGGGTGTACAATAATTTTAGGGGTTGGAAATATTCCAGGAGCCAGGGTGTACACACACACACACACACACACACACACACACACACGTTACTGTAAATGATGGTACTCTGCAGCCCTTATGAGTTGAAGGTGCAGTTGGCAATGCACTATGGTCTGTGTGTTGCAGGAATGCACAATAAAACACATTTTTCTGCAATGCATTTGTATACAGTCCTCTTTAAAGGAGAAGTATGGCGTAATAAAAAGCACAAACATCCATACTCGACTCTATGTTCTCATACGTCTGGTCTAAGACTTAGAACTGATCCATCACATGACCACTGATCACTCAGATCCTGGTCTGCTCGTGAATTGTTTACATGGTAAGTCGCCAACTATCCCCACTTGCTTGACTCGGGACTGGCTGCTGAACGTGATAACGCATTCACATAGACATTTTGTACATCACTACACATACCAGGCCCTACCAGTGTCTTTGGTATGTGGGAGAAAACTGGAATATTCTTGATGAAACCATCACAAAACACAGGGAGAACAGACAGATACGTCCTTGCTAAGATTCAAACTAAGATCTTCAGTGCCTCAAGGTATGAGGGCTGATCCTTTTAGCTGCTGTTCCTGGATAATATATGCAACAGGTATTTAGCAAAAAATCAACACTGTGTGTGCAGTTCTACCAGCCAGTCTTGTCTTGTTTAGCAACCCATATTTATAGTTTTGGATAGAGTGGTGAGGATATAGCCCACTTATAATAAATTTTTTTTTTTTTTTTTAATTGCTGTCTGTGGAAAAATCTTGCAATGGTGCTGCCCCATTGCTATTTAGGGATTTCCTCACTTTGGAGGGCTTATCTCTCGCGTCCTGTTTGGCTATGGGACAGGAAGTGAAGGTAAATCTCCCCAATGGGACACAGATGGCAAAAAATAAAAAACCCTCCCGCTCCAAAGAAGCTGCTGGCAGGACTTTTTCTGACGCCCTGCCAGCGCACCGCTCCAGTATGAAGCCCTCAGGCTTTCACACTGGAGTGTATGGAGCAGCTGTTTTTGGGAGTTTTGCAGGCGTTATTTTTAACGCTACAGTGCCTGCAAAACGCCCTCAGTGTGAAGGGGGTCTTACTCCAAAATGGGGGGGAAAAAAAAAACATGACTTGTCTTTAGTTCTACTTTAGAGCCCTGGTGCCCTCAGAGTGCTAAGCCTCTCACTTCATAGTCCTGCCTTTTGAGGGGATTACGAAGGCTAATAAGATAGATGTATACTAGCTGTCTGTGAAATTATATTTTATGATTTTGCAGTAAATGCAAAACGTGATAAAATGTGTTTTTTGGTTTTATTTTTTAGCATTTTATCAAGCTCTAAGGCTAAGTTCACACTTTTGAGGGTTTGCCACGCACGTTTACAAGAGCACGGCAGCCCATTCATTTAAATGGGCTGCTGTACCTGCATTTAACACCGAAAAAAAGGTTTCTGCTCTTTTTTAAAAATTCAGGGGCCTGGAAATAACATGGTTCCTTTGCACCATTTGATTTTTTTTTTCCTGCATTTACTGCACCTGCAAACATTCAGCATTTTAAGATGCATGGGGTTGCCATTAAGAATGAATGGCAGCATGTTTCGATTGTGGGTGGTTGCGGGTGCTGGAATCGCTGCGATATCTGCAATTGTGTGGACATAGGTTAACTCCCATTGTTATGTTTGTAATTCATTACTATAAGCGGTATCATAGAAATTAAGAAAAAAATGATTCCATAAGTCCAAAACGCTTTAATGTGCGTTCTCCACCAACACTTTGCATTCTGGGAGGCATAGGTGCCCCCACTGCTCCTTTTCCGAATCCAAAGAGGACCGAACAATCTGAAGAGGATGTATCAGAGAGCAAGCATTCAGAACTAGGGGGATGCAGACCCCCCCCCCCCCCCCATAAAGAGGAGAAAACTAAGCTACCGAGACAGGTCAAGGGTTGGCAGAAAATGTTCTAGATAGTGCCTACCTCATTGGAGAATTAGGAACTAGATGCATACTGTATTTTAGTTTCTAATTTCTTCATTGCTTAAAGGATATCAAATGGTTCGTTTTGTGATTGGGGTGCGTGTGTTTTAAAAAACGAAACAAAAAGAAAACGCGAGTCATACTTTCCTCCTCTATGCGGTTAGTTTTGCACACGGTGGCCCCTATCCTCCTCCTCCTGGGGTCCCTCAGCATCGCTCCTGGCTCATCCTCTTCTTGAGTGCCCTGTTGGAGAGCTGCTCTCCCTCGGGGCACTTGTGGGGGCATGCTTCCGTGTCCTGCTGCTGCGTTTGACAGACAGCAGGACTCGGCCCTGCCCCCTGGCTCCCGCGTCATTGGATTTGATTGACAGCACTGGAAGCCAACGGCTGCGCTGCTATCAATCCAATCGGGACCCGAGGCACCAGTTGGCGCTGGTGTGCTCATCCCCTTCCCTGGAAAGACCAGGTTCAGGTAAGGAAAAAGGGGGCTCTGGGGGGCAGCTGCATCAAGAGGTTTTTCACTTTAATGCATTAAGGTGAAAAACACTGAGTTTACAATCCCTTTAAAGTAGAACTAAATGCAAACCTTTTTTTTTTTTCGTTTTTTTTATTTTTTTTTTCATTTTGGATCGAGAAAAGGGAGGTTTATAACCTTTCACATAATTTTTTTGCCATCTGTGTCCTGTTGGGGAGATTAGCCAAATGGGAAGTTGGAGGAAGTCCTTGTAAAATGAGCTAATACCCTGGGTCACCAGAACTAGTGCCCCCATGCGGAGATTTCTCCTCTATTACAGATCTGGGGACAACCCAAAATTATTTTTTTTACTTTTAATAATGACTTTTAACGGACTAATAGAGAAGGTGAATCTCCCTAACGGGGGGCACAGAGTCATAAAAAACGAGTTTTTGTCTTTAGTTGAACTTTAATGATTTTGGAAGAATTGAATGCACCATTTTATTTCTCTGTAGCGGGTTTGTCCGCACAATTGCTTGCCATTTTTGTAACTCAGAATACATCAGACTTTTCATTTGTTTTGTCTAGAACAATCTGCAATTAAAGAGCTGCTATTTCATCAAAGCAGTTTGACAAGGGGGCACCTTCTGTTTTTAGAATGGATGTTTTTCATTTTCACTTTAATTTCCCTTAGTGAAAATGCAATCATTTCACATTCAGCTTTTGGCAGTTTGTACATCATTTATCAGTGAATCTTAATACATACAGTGCCTCAAAAGATTAAATAGTTTCATACGGAAGGATAAGACTGGCTAAGTTATTCCTTTTTACAGGAGGGATTTCTAAGGGCAGCCTGGGCCTTCCTTATACTGAGAAATATCCATTTAAAAATGGATTTTAGCCTCCTTTTCTTCTGTTAGCGGAGAGTAAAAGAAATTGTACCAAAATGGCTGATGGTTATGTAGCGTCAGGAGGACTGTCAGTCCCCGTTCACATCTGAGCGATTTGGAGGGCCCTTCCAGAAGGGCTTCAATGCTCAACATTCAGACTTCCATGTTGTTCTAATGTGCCCATTCACATCTGAGCAATCGCGTGCATTTGGCCAAAACAGACTTTTTTAAATATTATTGCCAGAAAAACATGGACTTTTTTGCACCTAACAACCGTCATCTCAACTGCTTAACTCGCAAACCCTTCAACCGCTGCAACTCAAGACCCCCCCCCCCCCCCCCCCCCCCGCTGTCCGCCGGTCGGTCCACCAGCACTTACCCAATCTAGGCAGCTGGCACTGGGCAGTTCTTCTCCTCGCTTCAGCTGTGCGCCTCGTCTCCTCCTCCTCTCCATCCAATAGGATCACCTGTCCTTTCAGCCAATTGGGTGACAGGTATCAGTCCCTCTTTCTGATTGGCTGGGAGGAGGATCAGTGTTGCAACAGCAAATATTCATTCGCTGGTTGCAGCACACCTGGGTGGGATGCGCACGCATCCTCAGCCTCCCAAGTCCTCACTATTTTGAAGTCTATGGCTCTAATAAGGTGCTTAAAAAAATAAAAAAACCCTGGTTGCAGTAATTCATGCACCTGGTGACCAAAAAGGGGCTGGACGCATGAATAGGGAGCGGCTGCTGCAGCCATGGATTTGATTATGCTATGCATGAATCCATTATCATATAGGGGGTGGTGAGGAAGGGCTGCCCCTCCTGGAGGGGCAGAGAAGAGTGCAGTAGTGTTTGATCAGGCTTTTTCGTTTTCAGAGCCGGTGCAAGACAGATGCAGCATCAGATCAATGCTGCAGTTACCTAGGGGAGTATGACTGATTTTTTTTTTTTTTTTTTTGTTTGTTTGTTTTTTTTTGGAAGTCCATACTTCTCTCTTAGGCTGGGTTCATACCGCTGCGGCTGGGAGACCCGGATGTGATTTGCACCGCACTGCAGTGCAAATCACATCCGATCTCTGTGCGATGCGAGTTCAGCCATACAGATAGTATGGCTGAATTCGCATCGCACCCGCCGCAAACTCGCACAGGACCCTTTTTTTGGTCCGCAGCAGAATCGTATCACATGGGTGTTCACACCATGCGATCCGATTCCTGTCCGAGTTTGCAGATCGCCCTGCGATATGCAAACTGATCTGGGGGTGCCATTAAGGTTTCACTGACACTCCCAGCAGTCTGGCGGGAGGCATGCGATGCGGGAAAACGCTGCGGATTCGCGGCGTTCCCGCATCGCTCCAGTGTGAACCCGGCCTTAAAGCGGTTCAAAACAAGCCATGGCTTGCCTCTTTAGCTGCTTGTACTGAAAACTGATTTTAGTGTTACTAAACCCACAATGGTAAAATTAGGCTGTATATGCAGTAACACATGCTTGTTATATTCACTGTGGAACCTAAGGGGTTAATCCTCTGCAGTGTATAAAAAGGCCCCTTCTCTTGATCTTGTATGCAAAGATCCTAGTCTTATTCCACTGACTCCAGAACATCTTTGGAGTCAGGCTGCACATGTTTTGTGTTTATTGCTAGAGATTTTTTTTTTTTTGTTCTTGGGAGAGTGCATGTGATCAGCACAGGGCCAATCAGCACTGTCCAGAAAGAGGGTCAGGGATCTTGAATCTCAATAGGACAGCTCAGTGCAGTATTTACCATGAACTGATAGAAGTCACAAGACTGCTATATACTGCGGATGAGAAGATATTTATCCATTTATATTTACTAAAATAATTGCATTTCCATTTACTATGGGAGACCAGATATAGTGGATGCAGGGTCCTGGGTTTAAAGTATATGTAAACCCTTGCCTTCTAAAACAACTCGTTCAGTTTTAAAATAGCAATGAAGGTCGAAACATTTGTGTATAGGCATGAAAAAAAATATAATTACCCTTTTTTTCCCCCCCCTTTTTTTTATTTTATAAGTGGTCACATACCCTCTGTTCTCAGCTGCATAAGGAGCTCGGGAAGGAGAAACGGCAGCCCGCTTGTCTTCTATGTGAATGGCTGTGCGGAGGGGTGTCTGTACCAGCCCGATCATTGGATTAGCTCCCAACACAGTCGAAAAGCTGACCACACTGATTGGAAAGCGGAGGGACTGGCAGGAACACCAGGGATTTCACACAAAGGAAGCAATACAAAGAAAACTGAATACTTTCCCATAGGAATACATGGTACAGCGGGCACATATCAGGATT
>NW_027507718.1:417778158-417898158 GCF_037356315.1 Lithobates pipiens
CAGCCCACTCCTGTCATAAGTGTTATGAGAGAGTCATCTGCTTCCTGCGCTGAGAATGAATGTCATTTTATCTCCGGTTTCATTTCAAATAATTACTTTAGTGTCATAATAGATATATTGACAACGTTGCACCCCTTTTTAATGGAAAGCTTTCAGCCTGCTGACAAGGGGGGCTCATCAACCTTTGACTTTGCAACTGCTGTCTACTTTAGGATTGTTTTTAATCTGTGGTAAGACTTGGAGGGGCTGAATAATGGACATTTTATATTCATACAGCTGTAATTAAAGGCTGAAAGATCTATGGGCCGTTATTTCATCAGTATGGTGCTTTATGTTGGCATCTTGTTATTTCTGCAGAAGGCAGGCAGACACATGTGTACCCGTCTCATGCACGGAGTGATGTTTCCAATTTAAGAGTTCAGAAAGTAAACACATCTCCAGAAACCACCCTCATACTGTTTCCTTTGACTCTGCATTCCCCTTCCATGCACTGATCATGCATAAAGATTAATTCTAGGTACGGATAGGTGTGGATATTTTATACATGGTCCAGCTGGGACCAATCTTGGGCACACCGGGTGATCTTGGTCGATGCCCCATTCAGATCCATGTTTGCACAGGTGCTCACGCATGCCCGTGCGGGTAATCCTATTCATGTCTATTAGGACGCAGACGCTGCTTCCAATACAATGTCCATGTAGGTGCAAGCACATGTCCCTGACCCTGGGTACGTTTGGGGTTGTGCAGCCACACCTGCTTGGATGTCACACTGGGAGCAGTGGCTATGTCCCAATAGACTGCTATGGGAATGCCAGCACTGAGATGCACACCACACCTGTGCATCCCCATGTTGGTAAAATATGGCCCTGCACAGATTAAATTGCCCTGTGCAAACGAGGGCTAACTGTGTATCAGATAACTGGCTGATCCCCATGGAAGCTGGAAACCGTTAAAATGGACTGCTACTGCCACACCAATTCCAAAAAAGTTGGTACGCTATGTAAAATATCCATAAAAACAGATTGCAAACTCATATTTTATTCAGTGGAGAACCTATCAACTATAAAATGAGAAAATGTACCATTTTAGGGAAAAAATAAGGTGATTTTTTTATTTTATTTTTTAATTGGGGGCATCAACAGATATCAAATAAGTTGGGACAGAGCAACATAAAGCTGGAACAGTAAGTGGTACTAACAAGGAACAGCAGGAAGAACATTTTGTAACTAACTAGGTTAATTGCCAACAGGCCAGTAACATGATTGAGTATAAAAAAAAAAGCATCTGGTGAATCTCTGCCCATCTTTACTTCTGAGGCACTCGAATTCTCCAAATCTGTGAAAAGCTGCATTCTATTGTGAATAAAAATGAATTTGAGACTTGCCAATGGCATGCAGAGAGCTAACTGCACTTTTTTTTGTAATTGGCGTTGTGCGTTCTGAACACTGCTGAGTGCCGCAATTTTTACCGCCGCGTTACCGTTTTTAGCGGTGCTTTTTGGCAACTAGCAGGGCGCTTTTAATTCCCACTAGCAGCCGATGAAGGGGTTAATGGTGCCCGCAAAGCGCCGCTGCTGAAGTGCTTTGCAGACGCCTCGGTGGCGCTTCCCATTGATTTCAATGGGCAGGGCGTTCTAGGAGCAGTGTATAAATCACTCCTAAAGTGCCCCAAAGATGCTGCTTGCAGGACTTTAAAAAAAAAAAAAAAGTCCCGCAAACGCACCACTCCACTGTGAAAGCACTCGGGCTTTCATACTGGAGTGATGGGAAAAACGCTTTACAGGTGCTATTTTTAGCGCTTAAATGCCTGTAAAGCGCCTTGTGTGAAAGTACCGTATATACTCGAGTATAGGCCGACCCGAATATAAGCCGAGGCCCCCAATTTACCCCCAAAAAAACTGGCAAACTTATTGACTCGTGTATAAGCCGAGGGTGAGACATGCCTGTCCATCCCTGTGTGTGTGTCCGTCCCTGTGTGTCCGTCCATCCCTGTGTGTGTGTGTGTCCATCCATCCATCCATCCCTGTGTGTGTGTGTGTCCATCCATCCATCCATCCCTGTGTGTGTGTGTCCATCCATCCATCCATCCCTGTGTGTGTGTGTCCATCCATCCATCCATCCCTGTGTGTGTGTGTCCATCCATCCATCCATCCCTGTGTGTGTGTGTCTCCATCCATCCATCCCTGTGTGTGTGTGTCTCCATCCATCCATCCCTGTGTGTGTGTGTCTCCATCCATCCATCCCTGTGTGTGTGTGTCTCCATCCATCCATCCCTGTGTGTGTGTGTGTCTCCATCCATCCATCCCTGTGTGTGTGTGTCCAGCCTACCTGTGTCCCGAGCCTCCGTCCCGTGCCGTGCCTTGCCTCCTTGCCTCCGTCCCGTGCCGTGCCTTGCCTCCTTGCCTCCGCCCCGTGTCGTGTCGTGCCTTGCCTCCGTCCCGTCCCGTGCCGTGCCTTGCCTCCGTCCCGTGCCTTGCCAGGATCGCCTCGGCGGCCATTCTAAAATTCAAAAGCCCCGCCTCCGCCTGTGATAGGCGGAACACTGAATTTCCCAGCAGCCTGTGTTCCGCCTATCACCGATATCGTCTCATCCTCGTACTACGGACGAGGATGAGACGATGTCCGTGATAGGCGGAACACAGGCTGCTGGGAAATTCAGTGTTCCGCCTATCACAGGCGGAGGCGGAGAAGGAGGCGCGGCTTTCAAATTGTAGTATGTCCGCCGTCTGTCTGCTCGATACGCTGATCGAGCAGTCAGACGGCGATGACTCGAGTATAAGCCGAGGGGGGCACTTTCAGCCTCAAAAAAGAGGCTGAAAATCTCGGCTTATACTCGAGTATATACGGTAGCCTTAATGTTGGTGCTGCTCAGTGCAGTCTCTAGCCTCACATAGGCTTTTCTATAGACTGCATGTCTATAGTAAATGTATATGGCTGTTTTCCTTTACAGCTGTCTGCCACTTTTCTACCATTATCACCAGGATGCCAAACAATTGAAGGTGTTTTTTCACGTTCCTGACATGGCAGTTTACAGAAAACCTGTTAAGGTGCCAATATTACAATTTTAACCACTTTCAGACCGGACCATTTTGCTGGTAAATGACCAGAGGTCTTTTTACACTTTGGCACTGCGCTGCTTTAACTGGTAATTGCGCGGTCATGCAATGTTGTACCCAAACAAAATTTGCGTCCTTTTCTTCCCACAAATAGAGCTTTCTTTTGATGGTATTTGATTGCCTCTGCGATTTTTATTTTTTGCGATATAAACGTAAAAAGACCGCAAATTTTGAAAAAAAATGATATTTTCTACTTTTTGTTATTAGAAAAATCCAATAAACTCAATTTTAGTCATACATTTAGGACAAAATGTATTCAGCCACATGTCTTTGGTAAAAAAAAAGTCAATAATTGTATATTTATTGGTTTGCGCAAAAGTTGTCACATCTACAAACTAAGGTACGTTTTCTGGAATTTACGCAGCTTTTAGTTTACGACTGCCTATCTCATTTCTTGAGGTGCTAAAATGACAGGGCAGTACAAAACCCCCCCAAATGACCCCATTTTGGAAAGTAGACCCCCTAAGGAAATTGATAAGAGGCATGTTGAGCCCATTGAATATTTTATTTTTTTGCCTCAAGCGATTGAATAATGACAAAAAAAAAATTTTTTTTTTTTTTTTACACAAAGTTGTCACTAAATGATATATTGCTCACACATGCTATGGGCGTATGTGAAATGACACCCCAAAATAAATTCTGCTGCTTCTCCTGAGTACGGGGATACCACATATGTGGGACTTTTTGGGAGCCTAGCCGCGTACAGGGCCCCGAAAACCAAGCACCGCCTTCAGGCTTTCTAAGGGCGTCAATTTTTGATTTCACGCCTCACTACCTATTACAGTTTTGAAGGCCATAAAATGCCAAGATGGCACAAAACCCCCACAAATGACCCCATTTTAGAAAGTAGACACCCCAAGCTATTTGCTGAGAGGCATGTTGAGTCCATGGAATATTTTATATTTTGCCACAAGTTGCGGGAAAATTACAAACTTTTTTATTTTTTTTTTTTTTTTCACAAAGTTGTCACTAAATGATATATTGCTCATGCATGCCATGGGCATATGTGAAATGACACCCCAAAATAAATTCTGCTGCTTCTCCTGAGTACGGGGATACCACATATGTGGGACTTTTTGGGAGCCTAGCCGCGTACGGGGCCCCGAAAACCAAGCACCGCCTTCAGGCTTTCTAAGGGCGTAATTTTTTGAGTTCACTTCTCACTACCTATTACAGTTTTGAAGGCCATAAAATGCCAAGATGGCACAAAACCCCCACAAATGGCCCCATTTTAGAAAGTAGACACCCCAAGCTATTTGCTGAGAGGCATGTTGAGTCCATGGAATATTTTATATTTTGCCACAAGTTGCGGGAAAATTACAAACTTTTTTTTTTTTTCACAAAGTTGTCACTAAATGATATATTGCTCACGCATGCCATGGGCATATGTGAAATGACACCCCAAAATAAATTCTGCTGCTTCTCCTGAGTACGGGGATACCACATATGTGGGACTTTTTGGGAGCCTAGCCGCGTACGGGGCCCCAAAAACCAAGCACCGCCTTCAGGCTTTCTAAGGGCGTTACAGTTTTGAAGGCCATAAAATGCCAAGATGGCACAAACCCCCCCCCCCAAATGACCCCATTTTAGAAAGTAGACACCCCTAAATTTAGGGGTACACTAGTGAGACTAGGTAATAAATGGCGGGTGCCCTGAAACTATAAAAAAATAACTAACCAACCAGCGTCACCTGTAACAGTTATATGGTGATCACTGGTGAAAGGGTTAACTAGGGGGCAATCAGGGGGCTTTATGCGGTAGTATATGGGGGTCCCTGGCGCTATAAAAAGCTGCGGCGAACCTAAATACCTACCTGCCTAACTAGCGTCACCTGTGACACTAATACAGCGATCAGAAAAACGATCGCTTATTAGGCTGGGTTCACACTGGAGCGATGCGGGAACGCCACGAATGCGCGGCGGGTTCCCGCATCGCATGCCTCCCGGCGGCAGTTCACACTGCCCTATGCGAACTGCTGGGAGTGTCAGTGAAATGTTAATGACACCCCCAGATCAGTTCGCATATCGCAGTGCGATCTGCAAACTTGGATCGCATGGTGTGAACACCCATGCGATCCGATTCTGCTGCGGACCAAAAAAAGGGTCCCGTGCGAGTTTGCGGCGGGTGCGACACGAATTCAGCCATACTATCTGTATAGCTGAACTCGAATCGCACAGAGATCGGATGTGATTTGCACTGCAGTGCGGTGCGAATCACATCCGTTCTCATAAACCGCTGCAATGTGAACCCAGCCTTAGTGACACTGGCGACGGGGGGTGATCACGGGGTTAAACCTTTATTGGGGGGGTTAGGGGGGTACCTTAGAACTAAAGGGGGCTAACCCTAACTGCCCTAACAGTTATTAGTCACAAATGACACCTGCCGGGTGATCAGGGGGTTAAACCTTTATTAGGTAATAAATGGCGGGTGCCCTGAAACTATAAAAAAATAACTAACCAACCAGCGTCACCTGTAACAGTTATATGGTGATCACTGGTGAAAGGGTTAACTAGGGGGCAATCAGGGGGCTTTATGCGGTAGTATATGGGGGTCCCTAGCGCTATAAAAAGCTGCGGCGAACCTAAATACCTACCTGCCTAACTAGCGTCACCTGTGACACTAATACGGCGATCAGAAAAATGATCGCTTATTAGGCTGGGTTCACACTGGAGCGATGCGGAAACGCCGCGAATCCGCGGCGGGTTCCCGCATCGCATGCCTCCCGGCGGCAGTTCACACTGCCCTATGCGAACTGCTGGGAGTGTCAGTGAAATGTTACTGACACCCCCAGATCAGTTCGCATATCGCAGTGCGATCTGCAAACTCGGATCGCATGGTGTGAACACCCATGCGATCCGATTCTGCTGCGGGCCAAAAAAAGGGTCCCGTGCGAATTTGCGGCGGGTGCGGCGGGTGTGGCGGGTGCGGCGGGTGCGGCGAATGGCTGAACTCGAATCGCACAGAGATCGGATGTGATTTGCACTGCAGTGCGGTGCGAATCACATTCGTTCTCATAAACCGCTGCAATGTGAACCCAGCCTTAGTGACACTGGCGACGGGGGGTGATCACGGGGTTAAACCTTTATTGGGGGGGTTAGGGGGGTACATTAGAACTAAAGGGGGCTAACCCTAACTGCCCTAACAGTTATTACAGTCACAAATGACACCAATGCAAAAAAAAAAAAAAAAAAAAAAAAAAATGACATTGGTGTCACTGTGACTGGGGGGCAGGGGTAATTGGGGGGGTGATCGGGGGGTAAAGGGGGGGTGTGAGTGTGCCTGGCATGTTCTACTGTGTGTGGGATGTGTTGGTGCAACTCACTGATCCGCTCTCCTCCGTGTCGGAACGAAAAATACCGACACGGAGGAGAGAATACATCACTTCCTCTCCTGTGTTTACATTACAGGAGAGGAAGTGATGTCACCGGGGATTTCCATTCGTCGGGAGCGATCGCGAGGGGGTGGCCATGAATGAATGGCCGTCCCCTCGTCCGGGATCGCTCCCGAACGAAAACCGACCGCCGCAGGCACCGGGCGGGGGCCCGATCGGGCCCCCGACCCGCGGGAGGCAAAGGACGTACATATATGTGCTTATGCCTGCCCGTGCCATTCTGATGACGTACATCGGCGTGAGGCGGTCGGCAAGTGGTTAATAAGACACTAATTTTAATTAGTAAGGAGCAGTCCCTATGTCTGTTCATGTTCTCTGTAGATTACATGCGTTAATTGGTTTCTGCTTGACGTGGGCCCTTTGTGTATTTGAGCCTATGACTGTGAAGGGATGTCTGATGATAAAGCTCCGTTTTTTCATACCGGCTCCATCAGAATAAATATTCTCACTGTCGGGTGCACTTGTCTATGTACTTTTATACATTAGTGTGTGTTAAAGTGGTTGTAAACCCTTACAAACCACTTTGACATACAGGTAAGCCTAGATTAAGGCTTACCTGTAGGTCCAAGAAATATCTCCTAAACCTACACGGTTTAGGAGATATTTGCCAAAAGACAGGCACCACTGTCTACGGTGCATGCACCGCAGACAGTGGCGTGCAGGCGCACTGAGCGCGCCGCAGTTAACAGGGATATGCTGCGAGTGGCGGCACCCGTGCGCATGCGCGGGAGTGACGTCATCGCGGCTCCGACGAATGACAGCTCCGGAGCAGCGAGACCCACCAAGAAGATGGAGGCTTTGGACTACAGGGGACAGCGGTGACTTCGCTGGCTCCTGTGTCAGGTAAGTGACACATAATGGATTACTATTATGCTTTACCTTTGCAGGGAATCAAAGAGGAAGTAAACCCATTAGGGTTTACTTCCTCTTTAATGCACATTGACCGTATTCTGCATGCATTTTGGATTTCTTCCATTAAATGTCATATTCTCTACTATCCCCCATCCCCCTTGCACAATTGCAGACAGTGACGTGCTCCACCACTTCTTGATTCCTCGCTTAGGCAAGGATGACACAATGATCAGCTCCCCATTGCCTAATAGGATGTTTGACATGGAGGGACAAAGTGCAGGGTTTCCTTCAGGGACAAAGTATCACGCGATTTGGATCCTGGCAGAGACTCCCATTCTGCCTGCGCATGTGTGCGAATCCGCAGGTGTACAGACACACCATGGTGCTCTGCCAGGTCCTATATCCCGGACAGGACCCTATGGTTTATGTATGTATGCATGCATGTGCCCTTGCAACACGCATACACATTTTAAAATTGGAAAGCTGCAGGAATGGGAGCTTCAAGATGGTGGTGTGGAAGCGCACCTGCATTCCAGGCATTCGTCCCTGGACACAAAGGACCTTAAATGGCAGGTACTACTTAGTACAACTATCGGTCCCATTTGAACGCAGCATAGATGACAGGCTCAGGGCTGGATGCTGCAACTGTTCCTCCTGGTGCACTGCAGCTAGATGACCCCATCCCTCCAAGAAGCCTTCTACTGCCGCTGCAACCTGGTCAGTGAAGCTCTGGTGGCAAGAAAGCGCCCTGAGGCTATTCAGTTTGCATAGGTAGCGCTATACAAGTCACTCACTCACTATGCTCCTGCTATGGTTTTTATATAGTGCCAAAAATTTACACAACATTTTACATATTGTACATTCACATTAGTCCCTGCCCTCAAAGAGCTTACAATCTAAGGTCCAGAATTATATGCATACCTATAGGCAGGAGTGCTAGTTACTGTGCTGCCCTTTACGTTCATTTTCACATTTTATTTAGCAACAACCTTAATGGTAACTGTTTTTTATCGGGACTGTGACATTGCGTCGGACAAATTGCACACTTTTGACACATTTTTGGGACTATTGACAATTATACAGCGATCTGTGTTGTAAGAATTCACTAATTACTGTATAAAGTTCATTGGCAGGGAAGGGGTTAACACTAGGGGGCGATCAAGGGGTTAAATGTGTTACCTAGGGAGTGATTCTAAGGAGTGGGGGAGTGGACTTACTGGGGGAGGTGACCGATCGGTGTCCTTTTTATACAAGGCACACGATCTGTCTCCTCTCCCCTGACAGGACGTGGATCTGTTTACACACACAGATCCACATGCCTGCTCTGTGACAAGCAATCACAGGTGCCCGGCGGACACCGTGGCAGCCGGGCATGCGCACCGCGTCCCGAGACGTCTCGGGGGAACACCCTAGGTGGTTGGGAAGCAGAGGATGTCGTATGACGGCCGCCCAGGATGAGAAAGCCACCTTGCAGCCGTCATATGTCTATACGCGGCATGGGAAGTGGTTAATGAGTGAAATAAGCATTTGACCCCTTAGCAAAACATGACTTGGTACTAGGTGGCAAAACCCTTGTTTGCAATCAGAGGTCAGACGTTTCTTGTAGTTGGCCACCAGGTTTGCACACATCTCCGAAGGGATTTTGTCCCTTGCAGATTTTCTGATCCTCTCCAAGTCATTAAGGTTTTGAGGCTGCCATTTGGTACCTCGAGCCTTCAGCTCCCTCCCACGTATTTTCTATGGGATTAAGGTCTGGAGACTGGCTAGGCCACTCTAGGACCTAAATGTCCTTCTTGAGCCTTTCCTTTTTGGCTGTGTGTTTTGAGTCATTGTCAAGCTGGAATACCCATCCACAAACCATTTTCAATGCCTTGGCTGAGGGAAGGAGGTTCTCACCCAAGATTTGTTGGTACCTGGCCCTTTCCATCATCGCTTTTGATGCGGTGAACTTGTCCTGTCCCCTTAGCAGAAAAACACCCCCAAAGTATAATGTTTCCACCTCCCATGTTTGATGTGGGGATCGTGTTCTAGGGGTCATAGGCAGCATTCCGCCTCTTCCAAACATGGAGTTAATGCCAAAGAGCTCGATTTTGGTCTGATCACATTTTCACCCAGTTCTCCTCTGAATTATTCAGCTGTTCATTAGCAAAATTCAGACGGGCCTGTGCATGTGGTTTCTTGAGCAGGGGGACCTTGCGGGCGCTGCAGGATTTCAGTCCTTCACAGCGTAATGTGTTACCAATTTTCTTGGGACCAGATTGTCCCGTGTAGTGCCGTTCTCATGATTATCGAAACTCCAAGGTGAGATCTTGCATGGAGCCCCACATTGAGGGAGATTGACAGTTATTTTGTGTTTCTTCCATTTGCGAATAATCGCACCAACTGTTGTCACCTTCTCACCAAGCTGCTTGGCGATGCTCTTGTAACCTATTCCAGCCTATTGTAGCTCTACAATCTTGTCCCTGACATCCTTGGACAGCTCTTTGGTCCTGGCCATGGTAGAGAGATTGGAATCCAATTTTGTGGGACATGTGTCTTTTTTTTATTTATTTTTATGTATTTTTATACAGGTAACAAGCTGAGATTAGGAGCACTCCCTTTAAGAGAGTGCTCTTAACCTCATCTCGTTGCCTGTATAGAAGACACCTGTTAACCGGAAATCTTACTGATTGATAGGGGATCAAATACTTATTTCACTCATTAAAGTGAAAATCAATTTATAACTTTTTTGAAATGTGTTTTTCTGGATATTTTTGTTGATATTCTGTCTCTCACTGTTAAAATAAATCTACCATTAAAATGATAAACTGATCATTTTATTTGTCAATGGGCAAACATACAGAATCAGCAGGGGATCAAATACTTTTTTCCCCTCGCTGTATATACATATGAAATGACTATGAATATGGGCCAGTCACACTTGTAGTTCCAGTAACAGAATTGGACTTTAAAATCAAGCAGGCTCCAGAGTCCAGATATTGTCCATGCTCTCTCTACTTTTATATCCAAGTGCGCAATTTTACATACCGCATTAAAGCAATGAAACCGGATTTTGAGCTCACTCTTTTTTTAAGCCAATTGATAATTGGGTTGAAAAAGAGTGTGAGCTTGAAGCCTGGTTGCATTGTTTTAATGTAATATGTCAATTTGTGTGCTTGGATATACAAGTAAAGAGAGCGGGGACTATATCTGAACTCCATCTCTCGATTGTTATGATTTGGCACATACCAATCATTTACTATTTCACCCAGACTCCAACCCTGCCATACACGTTGTAATTCTTAGCATTGACAACCATAGTGTGATGAGACTGTGTATGGCGCGCTCTGCATTGTCCCATTCTACACCTTGCCCAAAATGTCTCTGAACTCTTCTGCTTCAGTTCTGCTGTTGAATTTCCTCCTAATATAACAGAGGTTTGCCTGGACTAAAAACAAAATAATTTTTTTTTAATGAGTGGTCAGTTTTGTATTAGCGCTGCCTTTAGAGTCCCACAGATCTCTTTATCGTGTTGGCGAATTCTTGCCAGTGGAAGTCTGTTCAGTTCTGGGCAGTGCGGTCAATGTTATACTGCGGATCAGAGATATACTGCTAATAAATAACTGTTGGGTGACAGTGTAAACATAGACTGTGATTAAGAGTTGCAATCTCTCGGCATTGAAAGCCAGCAGCCCCGTCCCCTGTGATGGCATGGATCACTGTGTATGAGAATGTGTCAGAATTCACAGCTCGGCAACATAATAGAATTAAATAATGTATGTGTGTAGATGGATGATGTGGGCTCTGGAAGTGACCATTGATAACCCTGGAGCTTTGGTGTGGAGGCTGCTTCAAATATCTGCATGGAGTTTGCGTGTTCTTTTGGAATTGGTTCCTGCCTCTAAATTTGGTCCTAATGTGTATGTACACATGTGATTGTAGAGACCTTAGAGCAGGGGTCTCAAACTGGCGGCCCTCCAGCTGTTGCAAAACTACAAGTCCCATCATGCCTCTGTCTGTGGGAATCATGGTTGTAACTGTCAGCCTTGCAATGTCTCATGGGACTTGTAGTTTAGCAACAGCTGGAGGGCCGCCAGTTTGAGACCCCTGCCTTAGATTGTAAGCTTTGAGTGCAGAGACTGATGTGAATGTAAAGTAGGGATGAGCTTCGTGTTCGAGTCGAACGCATGTTCGACTCGAACATCGGTCGTTCGTGCGTTCGCCGAATTCCGAACGTTTGGGCCGTTCGCGGCAAAATTCGTGTGGCCCACAATGCACTGTGGTGGCGCAATGCATTGCTGTCTCACGATTGGCCAAGCATGCACTGTGACCCCGCATGCTTGGCCAATCGCAGCGCCAGTAGCGAGGAGAGCAATGGTTGGCCACAGGCATCCTGCCTGTGGCCAATCATAGCTCAGACTGTGTAGTGCACGCCCCACACTATATAAAGCTGCCTTTCAGGCGGCCTCGTGTAGTGTTTGTTAGCATCTGAAGCAGTGGGTGTTCTGTGTACCTTCAACACAGTTACACACCAATCGTTTTTGGCTGATTTACTATTTTGCTCTTGTGTAGTGGTTACTGTCTGTGCCCTGACCGCAGTATACACCACTATATTCACCTCACCTATATAGCTAGTGATCTAGCTTTAATAATAGAGCTTGCAGTCAGTAGTGTTAGTGCGTGCTGTCTGCGTGCTCTGTACCCAGTACATACCACTATATACACCTACAAAGCTGTTCTCTATTTGAGCCCGATTGTCATTTGCTGGAGTTATTGGAAGTTGTGTGTGCCTCCAGCACAGCACAGTATACATCTGTATATACCCCTTTAACTCTGCTGTTTTCTTGTTATTGTCTGCGTGCCCTGACCGCAGTATACACCGTGATATTCACCTCACCTATATAGCTAGTGGTCCATCTTTAACAATAGAGCTTGCAGTCAGCAGTGTCACTCAGGAGATAGTGCGTGCTGTGTGCCTGCTCTGTACCCAGTACATACCGCTATTATCCACCTACATAGCTGTTCTCTATTTGGGCCCAATTGACATCTGCTGGAGTTATTGGAAGTTGTGTGTGCTTCCAGCACAGCACAGTATACATCTGTATATACCCCTTTAACTCTGCTGTTTTCTGGTTATTGTCTGCGTGCCCTGACCGCAGTATACACCGTGATATTCACCTCACCTATATAGCTAGTGGTCCATCTTTAACAATAGAGCTTGCAGTCAGTAGTGTCACTCAGGAGATAGTGCGTGCTGTGTGCGTGCTCTGTACCCAGTACATACCGCTATAATCCACCTACATAGCTGTTCTCTATTTGGGCCCGATTGGCATCTGCTGGAGTTATTGGAAGTTGTGTGTGCTTCCAGCACAGCACAGTATACATCTGTATATACCCCTTTAACTCTGCTGTTCTATAAAAAAGGCATCTGCAGGAGTTAGTGGGTGTTGTGTGCCTCCAGCACAATATAAACTACCCAACTACTGTTTTACCCAACTCCCTTCAGGCCATTACCATGTCTGGAAGGCCAGCAAGGAGAGGCAGACAGGCGCGAGCCGATAAAAGAGGGCAAGCAGGCTCTGTGTCTAGAGACAACAGTGCTGGTCGTGGACGCGGTGCATTGTCATCAGCACGTGGCCATGGGACATGCTTGTCCTTCTTTTCTGCAGCTGGACATGTTGAACCGCAACATGCCAACGACTTGGTAGAGTGGATGACCAAGCCCTCTTCATCCTCCTCATCCTCTCTCACCCAGTCTCAGGGTAGTAGAAAAGCAGCTGCCAACACATCGTCGTCCCTCCTCTCAATGTCATCATCAGTGACTCCTTCCCTAGACCCACCACGTCCTCCTGAGGAGTCTCCTGAACTCTTTGAGCACAGTGTTGGGTACATGCTCCAGGAGGATGCCCAGTGTTTGGTGGGCTCTGATGATGACACTCAGCTAGAGGAAGGCAGTAGCGTGAGCACAGAGAGAGGGGATGCTCAAGAAGGACAGCAATCTGGCAGTCATGTTCCACAAGCTGCAGCATACTGCCAGGTTTGCTACAGCGATGAAGAGGGAGGGGATGATGAGGGCACTGACTCCACGTGGGTGCCTGGAAGGAGGGAGGAGGAGGAGGAGGAGGCACATGTCCAACGAGGCAGGATGCCCTCCGGGGGCCAGCTTAGGGGCAGCACACCGACTGAATCACACCGCAGAGCTCCGCCTGCGCAGAGCGCTTCCTCTGCGCGTTATTCTAAAAGTTCTTTGGTGTGGGCCTTTTTTGAGACGAGTGCATCAGATCGCACCACTGCTATTTGCAACATATGTCTCAAGCGTATCTCACGTGGCCAAAACATCAGCCGCTTGGGCACCACATGCTTGACCAGACATATGTTGACCTGCCATGCAGCTCGTTGGCAAGCATACCTCAAAGACCCACACCAAAGAACAAAGCGGACCTCTCCTTGCTCCTCATCAGCTGGCATCTCCAACCCCACTAGACCTTCAGTCCTCTCTGAAACCTGCTCTGAGAGGAATGAAGGTGTAGAATTAGGTGTGTCACAGCCAAGTGCTTCCGGGAACTCTGCTAGTGGTACATCCACGTCCGATTATAGCAGACAAATGTCCCTGCCCCAGCTGCTGGACCGGCGGAAGAAATTTACTCCCAGCCATCCACATGCCCAGCGGTTGAATGCTAGCTTGGCTAAATTGCTAGCACTTCAACTGCTGCCTTTTCAGTTGGTAGACTCGGCCCCCTTCCGTGAGTTTGTACAATGTGCGGTTCCTCAGTGGCAGGTCCCCAAACGCCACTTTTTCTCACGGAAGGCAATTCCGGCTCTCTACCGGCATGTGGAAGGCAATGTCCTTGCCTCGCTGGACAGGGCGGTCAGCGGTAAGGTGCATATTACCGCTGACTCATGGTCCAGCAGGCATGGACAGGGACGTTACCTGTCTTTCACGGCCCATTGGGTCACTCTTCTGGCTGCTGGGAAGGATGCAGGACAAGGTGCAGTAGTATTGGAGGTTGTTCCGCCACCACGCCTCCAAAATGCTACTATTGGTTGTGACACACCTCTCTCCTCCACCCCCTCCTCTTCTTCTTCCTCCATGGCCTCTTCCAGTGCTCTGTCCTCAGAACCAGCGGTGCTCCGTAGGCGTTGCAGGGGCTACGCAAGTACGCAGGCAAAACGATGCCATGCCGTGCTTGCGCTGGTTTGTTTGGGGGACAGGAGCCACACTGGGGCGGATGTTTTGTCAGCTCTGCAGGGGCAGGCCGAGAGGTGGTTGACGCCACGCCAGCTTAAGCCAGGAATGGTGGTTTGCGACAATGGCACCAACCTCCTCTCCGCCCTCCGACAGGGACAACTGACCCATGTGCCCTGTGTAGCTCACGTCCTTAACCTGGTGGTGCAGCGGTTCTTGGGCAGGTACCCCGGCTTACAGGATGTCCTGAAACAGGCCAGGAGAGTCTGTGTGCATTTCCGCCGATCATTTAATGCCTGTGCTCGGCTGGCTGAGCTCCAAAAGGAGTTGAACCTGCCCAAGAACCGCCTTATATGTGACATGCCCACCAGATGGAACTCAACATTGGCCATGCTGCAGCGGCTGCACACGCAGCAGAGGGCCATCAATGAGTACCTGTGCGACTACGGCACCAGGACAGGGTCAGGAGAGCTTGGTTTTTTCTCACCACGCCAGTGGGGCATGATCAGGGATGCATGCACTGTCCTGTCACCGTTTGAGGAGGCCACAAGGATGGTGAGCAGTGACAGTGCATGCATCAGTGACACTATACCTCTTGTCCACCTCTTGGAGCATACGCTGCGTGGAATAATGGACAGGGCACTTGAGGCAGAACAGAGGCAGGAAGAGGAGGACTTCCTTGCCTCTCAAGGCCCCCTTTATCCAGACAGTGTTCCTGCTGTGCCACCCATCACACAGGAAGAGGGTGAGGAGGAGGAAGAGGAGGAGGAGGATGATTGTGTCAGCATGGAGGTGGAGGCTGGCACTCAGCATCAGCAGCAGCAGTCTTATAGGGATGATTTACAGTCCCAAGAAACACGTGGACTTGTACGTGGCTGGGAGGAGGTAGCTGCGGATCATGTTGTCCTTAGTGACCCAGAGGACTCCGGACCGAATGCCTCAGCTAACCTACGCTGCATGGCCTCCCTGATCCTGCAAAGCCTGCGGAAGGATCCTCGTATTCTTCGGATCAAGGAGAGGGACCATTACTGGCTGGCCACTCTCCTTGATCCACGGTACAAGGGTAAGGTTGCCGACCTTATCTTGCCATCGCAGAGGGAGCAGAGGATGAGACATCTCCGGGAGGCCTTGCAGAAAGCTCTGTGCAACGCGTTCCCAGAGACTGGGAGGTCACAAACTCCTGGTCCTGGACAACGTGTTGCTGAGGCATCAGTCAGAAGGAGCGGTGGAGAAGGTGGCCGTCTGACTGATGCTTTCAGACAATTTTTTAGTCCGCAGCCCCAAGGTATGATTGGTTCCAGCACCCATCGCCAGCGTCTAATTTACATGGTGCAGGAATACCTAGGGGCAAGGTCAGACTTGGACACCTTTCCCACTGAAAATCCTCTGGCTTACTGGGTCTTGAGGATGGATCACTGGCCAGAGCTTGCACAGTATGCAATTGAGCTACTGGCCTGTCCTGCATCCAGCGTTCTTTCGGAACGCACCTTCAGTGCTGCTGGTGGCTTCGTTACCGATCACAGGGTGCGCCTGTCCACCGAATCAGTTGATCGACTGACCTTCATCAAGATGAATCAGTCTTGGATCACCCACAGCTACCAAGCACCTGAAGCTGATGTAACCGAATAATTTTTTTTGAAATACCACATCCCTTCAAGACTGCCTATGCTGATGCTGAGTGACTGTCCTGTTATGTTGATTGTCTATCCTCTTCCTCCTCCGCTGATATGTTGGAAGAACATTTTTGGTTCTGGGTGATGCCAGCAGCCCAATTTTTCTGCCCCTGTTTAACAGGGGCGTTTAAGTACAATTTTTGATGCAATGCTTTGCAGCAGGGCTAATTCCTCCAAAAAAACTAGAGTGTATGGCAGAGGTTGCAGTGTGATGGCACCAGTGCCTAAGGCCCAATTTTTCTGCCCCTGTTTAACAGGGGCGTTTAAGTACAATTTTTGATGCAATGCTTTGCAGCAGGGCTAATTCCTGCAATAAAACTATAGTGTATGGCAGAGGTTGCAGTGTGATGGCACCAGTGCCTAAGGCCCAATTTTTCTGCCCCTGTTTAACAGGGACATGTAATTCCAATTCTTGATATAATATTTCACAGGAGGGCCCCTTCCTGTGCCCACCCAGAGTAACTGTGAGGACTTATAGTGTTGTGGCACCAGCACCACAACCACCAAAGGTCAATTTTTCTACCACTGTTCAACAATGGCATGTAATTACAATTCTTGATATAATCGTTCACAGCAGGGCGCTCCAGCGCCCACCAAGAGTCACTTACAGGGCTTACAATGTTGTTGCAAAACCAACACCTTGTTCCGCCATTTCTGCAGAGCATATAGGGCAGGCCCCTACTTTCAAACATCCAACTTACAAACATCTCCTACTTGCAAACGGAAGGAGACAACAGCAAGTGAGATGAAAAAAGATGGACGACAAAACAAATTATACAGGGGTGATAACCCTTCCCTATGTTTTCCAAAAAGCTTAAAAATATTTTTTTTGACTGGAGCTACACTTTAAAAATGTACCAGTTGAAAATTACAAACAGATTCAACTTAACACAACAAACCTACACAGTCCCAGTCTTGTTTGCACCGCCTGTATACTGCTGTTCTGAGTATATAGGGCCTGGGGGCCACACGCATTTCCTTTTTTTAATATGGGTACAGGGTTCCCCTTAATATGCGTACAAGACCCAAATAGGCTGGTAATGGGCAGGGAGGGCTACCCATGCCATTTTTCTGAATGATTTTCAACCATATTGCAGGAACCAGATATAACATTAAAACCGCAAGCAGTTTTAAATGGTGTTATTTCCGCTTAATGTCATTTTGTGCAGGGACTGTTCTAAACACGGGAAACACGTGGCACTTCACAGGCATACTATAGACACCCACCAGGCACCAGATTTAAAGGAATATTTCACTTTTTTTTTTTCACTTTAATCGTCATTAAAATCAGTACTCCCACCAAAACGGTAGTTTTTAAAACTTTTTTTTGCAGTGACCCATGTCCCCTGAGGCAGGAGGCAGGTCGCCAAACCCTTTTTAGGACACTATCTTGCATATTAGCCGTTAAAATTAGCACTTTCCAATTCGAACGTTCGAGTCCCATAGACTTCAATGGGGTTCTAACGTTCGTACCGAACGCGGGGGTCGTTCGCAAGTTCTGGTGCGAACCGAACCGGGGGGTGTTCGGCTCATCCCTAATGTAAAGTGTTGCGTGGATTGCGGGAGCCAAATGCTGTGACTACCTGTAGTAATATTAATGAGACTGACGTATTAGACTGGTGTGTTTAGTGCGCCAATGGTTTTCTTGTGGCGCCTTTGTGGCACAGCTGGTTTAAAGTGTTATAAAAAAAATAAAAAATAAATGGGGTTCACTTAACAGATGTTAAGGCAACAAAATCAACAAAAGTGCAAGGAAGGCAATATCGTAGGTGCCAGTTCCTGTTGGTTCCTATCTTCATGCACCAAAAAAACCCACCCTGCTTGGATCTAGAAGTGATCATCCTTTCTGGAGCTGCTGTCCTCCTAACAGTATAGGGTGATGTAGTGAGCATTGTCATCCTGCTAATTTCAAAAGCAAAAGACCCCCTCAAATGGACTTTTTAGGCACGTATCAAAGTGTAATGAGGTATAAAAAAAAAACAGTACTTTTATTAATTGTGAGATCATAAAAAATACATAAACATGCATATGAGCCACCACTGTACATACAGAAAACTGATACTCTTGCACCTGTTTTGGAGTAAAAATATACCTCCTTCAGGGGTATGTATTAGAACATGAGAGTTTGTATTAGGGTGACGTTCTATAATGTTTTAGTTAAAAACGCCAGATGATGGAAATAAGTGTACCAAGCAATTTCACTTTCAATAGCTCTTAATGGTGTCGTTAATTAGATGTTTGAGTCAAGTTGAGCAGTTAGTAAAAAAGCCCCAAACCTTCTCACGATCCGTTGAGAGGTCAGCAAACGCGTGCTGGTGGGAAGATGTATACTGACTGGTAATGGCTTGATAAGCAAGAATCCCACAGTGTTTCAATCAGTCTGCCATGACATCCAGCAGAAAACCATGTTTTATTACGTAACTGGACCGAATACCTGAAAGGACCAAGACCTGCAAAATATACATTTTTAGTTGTGGTTTTTTTTGTTTAGTTTTTGGGTTTATGGAGACTTTAATCTATTAGTTGGGCATGGTCCCTGTAAGTGAGCGGTGGTGGCTTTGTGTTATTATTATTTATTTAATTTTTTTTTTTTTTTTAACCTTTCATGACATACTTTTAAAAGACCTATCTTTTGTAGCCTGGAGCGGTTTCTTGATAAATCCTAGTAGGTGTGCGCAACTGTTCATGCCACAGTTTATTAACAAGCAGTTATGCTTCTGGACTACAGGTCCCCAAATCTTTTGTATGTAATCTGTTGTCACTCATGTTATCTATAACAGAATACGGTTTATGGGAAATGGCAGGGGCAAATTATTTAAATAAAATGTTAGTGTCCTACAGTGTGTAAGCCTGCATAGGAACAAGCATGTATAGATTGCAAACGAAAAATGGTGGGGTATATTTTTTTTTCTGTTTAGGATTTAAGTTGAACAAGTCCGGTATGTTCTCCGGTTGATGAAGCCTACACATTTCCCATAATTTTTCAGCAGAACACTGCAGGGAATATTTTGTGGACTTTTTTTTTTTTTTTTTTTTTTTTGGGTGGGGTGCGGGAAATGCTACAAGTTACAGTAATTACTATATTCTTTATTACCACCATGCTATCCTCTTTCTGGAATGAAGTAGGTCTGGTCCTCCCCTTTTAGTTAAAAAAAAAAAAAAAATAGTGTAGAAAAAAGTAAAACTGACTAAAGAGAAGATGAGAATGAATCTGTATCGGGCAAATAGTTAAACAAGTGGCAGCACGTGTTAGCTGATGACGTAAGCTGTTAGCTGAAATGACCAACCTTTTTACTAGTCCCTCTAAGCCCTTGTACACATGGTCTGACATTCCAATGGAAAATGTCTGATCGGACCGTGTTGCCAAATAATCCGACCGTGTGTGGGCTTCATCAAACTTTTTCTGTCGGAATGTCCGACAGTTTGAGAGCTGGATATAAAAGTGCCATGCATGCTCAGATAAAATTCCTAGACCAAAGCTATTGACTACTAGCCTGAACGTAGTCCTGTCGTAACTAAATAACGTCATCACGTTATGAACGATCAGATTTTCCGACAACTTCGTCCGACCGTGTGTATGCAACACCAGTTTCGGACAAAATCCGTCGGAAAAAAATCCGATGGATTTTGTTGGAATGTCCGACTGTGTGTATAAGGGCTAACTGGTAAAAAAAAAAAAACAGATGGAATGTGCCCGCGCCACACCATGCAGTTCCCAGTAATGTATATTAATGGGCCACTGCTTTGCCATCTGAGGATTGGGGGGGGAGGCAGTACATGTATTTAGAAATAGTTGAGCATTGATTCCCCTCGTATGTTTAAATAAATGTTCAGTTAGGAGTAAAAAAATGTCAGCATACATATATTTGGTTCACTTACAATTACCGTATATACTCGAGTATAAGCCGAGATTTTCAGCCTCTTTTTTGAGGCTGAAAGTGCCCCCCTCGGCTTATACTCGAGTCATCGCTGTCTGCCCGCTCGATCAGCGTGTCGAGCAGACAGACAGCGGCCATTCTATAATTCAAAAGCCGCGCCTCCGGCTCCGCCTTCGCCTGTGATAGGCGGAACACTGAATTTCCCAGCAGCCTGTGTTCCGCCTATCACGGACATCGTATCATCCTCGTACTACGGACGAGGATGATACGATGTCCGTGATAGGCGGAACACAGGCTGCTGGGAAATTCAGTGTTCCGCCTATCACAGGCGAAGGCGGAGGCTTTTGAATTTTACAATGGCCGCCGAGGCGCCGACGAAGAGGGCACGGGACGGAGGCAAGGCAAGGCACGGGACGGGACGGAGGCAAGGCACGACACGGGACGGAGGCAAGGCACGGCGGCAAGGCACGGCACGGGACGGAGGCAAGGAGGCAAGGCACGGGACGGAGGCTCGGGACAAAGGCTCGGGACACAGGTAGGCTGGACACACACACACACACACACACACACACACACACACACACACACACACACACACACACACACACACACACACACAGACACACACACACAGACACACACAGACACACACACACACACACACACACAGACACACACACACAGGGATGGATGGATGGAGACAAACACACACAGGGATGGATGGATGGATGGATGGAGACACACACACACAGGGATGGATGGATGGATGGACACACACACACACAGGGATGGATGGACGGACACACAGGGATGGACGGACACACAGGGATGGACGGACACACACACAGGGATGGACAGCCATGTCTCACCCTCGGCTTATACACGAGTCAATAAGTTTGCCAGTTTTTTTGGGGGTAAATTGGGGGCCTCGGCTTATATTCGGGTCGGCCTATACTCGAGTATATACGGTACCTTACTCTTGTAGCTGAGAATATGGCTCATGACCATCCACACTAGGCACCTGAAAAAAATCCCAGAACCTTTTGGCAGAAAAAAAGCTGCATAAAAACTCAGGATTGCTCATATTGCAAATGTGTCTATGTGCGTCCCCCCCCCCCCCCCCAAAACCTTTCCCTCCCCTTTCCCTTTGTTTTGTTTTAATTATTTTTATGTATTATTGCTTTTAATCAATTTACACTTGAAAACCCTGAATGTGCCTAAGCACTGCATTTATATGCGCATCTAGCGTGTGTGTGTGTGTGTGTGTGTGTGTGTGTGTGTGTGTGTGTTTTTTTTTTTTTTTTTTTTTCTGTAAGCGCCCAAATATGAATGGACACATAGGCTAACGCAGAGTTGCCTCTGCTGAATGAACAAACACCAAATGCCTGTAAAAGCAGCATATTTTATATGACCAGTGTGCATGAGTCCTAACTTGGTCTGAGTTGCAATGTGTGTAATACCTACTGGGTGTCAAGAAGATGTATCAATGCTGTGTTTTACATGATCATTTTCAGGCTAGATTTTGGATGTTGCCTGGAGCTCATTATATCAGTAATGTTATGTCATAAATGTAATGATTATAGCTATTAAGTATTGGCTTATAGTATTGACATACTGCTAATTCCTCTTTGCTCTATTGACTCGGTATGAATACTCTATGAGATGACTTGAACAGCAGCCTGAGGGTAAAGCCTGAGTAGCGAGAACAGAATCTTTTCATAATTCCACGCGGCCCCTCTTCTTCTTCCTTAAGTCTTATTTGATGTTTTTAGTGTAGTTTAGTTCGGCGATGACATCTCCCACATTTCAATATACATGTAAATGTATATGCATAGCTTGCATTGCTTTGCTGGAATAATGTAGGGCACGATATGACACACATTTTAATTAAACTACTAAGCTTGTTAAAGATCTGGATCTAGTCATGGGAAACCTTCTTGTGGTTGCGATTCTTGGTTAGTGTGGGTTATTATGTTTGAATTTTTTCATTGAGAACTGCATTCTTGGGTGGGATCACATTTGGTTTAATTACAAGAACCTACTTATGCCCTGTACACACGATAGGATTTTCCGACAACAACCGTGTTTTTTTTTTTTTCCCAAAGGATGTTGGCGTGAACTTGTCTTGCATACACACGGTCACACAAATGTGGGAAATGCCGAATGTCAAGAACGCAGCTATGTACAACATCTACGCCGAGCGGAGAAAAATGAAGTTCAAAAGCCAGTGCGGCTCTTCTGCTTAATTCCGAGCATGCATGGAATACTGTGCGTCGGACTTATGTACACACTATCGGAATTTCAATTTTTGTTGAAAAATTTTGAGAACCTTCTCGCAAACATTTGTTGGCGGAAATTCCACCAACAAATGTTCTATGGATCATACACACAGTAGGACTTTCCAACAAGCTCACATTCAACATTTGTTGTGGGAAAATCCTATCGTGTGTACAGGGCATAAGAGTCCTCATAACGGTCTGGGACCTGCGTAGGGCAAATTAAAGCAGAACTTTGCATTCCAAGTGCAACCTACAGACATGAGCACCCACATATTGCTCTGGAGAATCTAGCATGAGATTCCTAAAGTGTCACTAAACCCACATCATAACAAATTGTCAATAAATGGTGTATTACGTGCCGTTCATACTCCGTCACTATAAGATTTGTTTTCTGTATTCTGAAAAAAAACTGGTTGCTCTTGCTGTTCTCCATCTCCACCTTCTAAGTTCCCAATTTAGGTAGCTTTTATTATACTAGCACATTATATACTCACCTTAGATCAAAGCCCCTGCAGCGGGCCCAATACACAGCTCCGGCCAGCGACATCACTCTGAGTTACTTCCGGGTATCGCAGGCTCCGGCCCTGTGATTGACCAGAGCTGCGATGACGTTGCTCCCACGTGGGAGCCGCTGGTAACGGCACACTAACTGAAGCAACCATTGCTTCAGTGCGCATGTGCCGATGACGCTGGCACATGCAGATATAGGGGTAGCAGTAAGTGTGTGTGTGTGTATATATATATATGTGTGTGTGTGTGTATATATGTATGTATATATATATATATATATATATATATATATATATATATATATATATATATATATATATATATAATATATATAATTTTAAAATATACTTTTATTTTTACTGAATTCCAAAGGCTGTTTGTTTTTTTGGGAACATGTGACCAGCAGCAGAGGACTAGAAGCTCCTCCTGCTTATGTTTCCTGCAGACAGGCTGGAAAAGATCTGTGTCATGTGACAGCTGTGTATCAATTAGGAAAAGGGTACTTAGATTTTTTTTTTTTATTAATATAATTAGTGCCATCATCCACATACAGAAATAGAAGGAACAAAGTAAATCAAAGTGGTAGTAAAGGTGTTTTTTATTTTTATTTATTTTATTTATACCTTTTAGGTAAGCCTATAATTAGACTTACCTGTAGGTACAGTAAATGCTACCTAAACATGCGCCGTTTAGGAGACATTCACTTCTTGGCAGCGGCAGCAATCCGTTCACAAAGAGTCGTGCCGAGGCGCATGCACTGGAGTGACGTAATGGCGGCCTGGGCTATCAAACGGTGGGTGTCTACGAACCTGGAAAGAACTCCGGGTGAAGATTAAAGCCTTGTCAGCGGTGACAGCGCACCACTGGTGGGCTTTGTTTTCAGGTAAGTCTTTCATAATGTGCTAGTACACATTATGACATTAAGTTGCAGGGAAGCTTTTTTTTTTTCCCTTCAGTTTACTAGCACTTTAAACTGTGTGCTTAGTATCACTTTAATCAAACACAATCTTAAAGTGGTTGTAAACCCTTACAACACACTTTGACCTACAGGTAAGCCTAGATTAAGGCTTACCTGTAGGTCCAAGAAATATGTCCGAAACCTATACGGTTTAGGAGATATTTGCCCGAAGACAGGCACCGCTGTCTACGGCGCACTGAGCGCGGCATCGTCAACAACGAAGATGCCGCGCGTGACGGCTCCCATGCGCGGGAGTGACGTCATCGCGGCTTCGCCGAATGACAACGGCGGGGCTGCGAGACCCCACCGAGAAGATGGATGCGCTGGACTACAGGGGACAGTGGTGACATCGCTGGCTCCTGTGTAAGGTAAGTGACACATAATGGACTACTATGCGATGCATAGTAGTCCCATTATGCTTTGCCTTTGCAGGGAATGAAAGAGGAAGTAAACCCATTAGGGTTTACTTCCTCTTTAACCTGTGGTATCCATACTCTTGGGAGTATGAAAACCAAATGCTAGTGGTATAAGACTAAGGCCCCTTTCACGCTACCGATCCGTTCAGATCCGCCTCTCAGTTTTTCAGGCGGACCTGAACGGATGCTCCATAGAGCTCTATGGAGCGTCGGATGTCAGCGGGGACATGTCCGCTGACATCCGACCCGTTCCGATCTGAAAAAGTGTGACGGAGGAAAAAGCAATTTTTCCATTCGTGGACGGAGGCAAGGCACGACACGGGACGGAGGCAAGGCACGGCGGCAAGGCACGGCACGGGACGGAGGCAAGGAGGCAAGGCACGGGACGGAGGCTCGGGACAAAGGCTCGGGACACAGGTAGGCTGGACACACACACACACACACACACACACACACACACACACACACACACACACACACACACACACACACACACACACACACACACACACACACACACACACAGACACACACAGACACACACACACACACACACACACACACACACACAGACACACACACACAGGGATGGATGGATGGAGACAAACACACACAGGGATGGATGGATGGATGGATGGAGACACACACACACAGGGATGGATGGATGGATGGACACACACACACACAGGGATGGATGGACGGACACACAGGGATGGACGGACACACAGGGATGGACGGACACACACACAGGGATGGACAGCCATGTCTCACCCTCGGCTTATACACGAGTCAATAAGTTTGCCAGTTTTTTTGGGGGTAAATTGGGGGCCTCGGCTTATATTCGGGTCGGCCTATACTCGAGTATATACGGTACCTTACTCTTGTAGCTGAGAATATGGCTCATGACCATCCACACTAGGCACCTGAAAAAAATCCCAGAACCTTTTGGCAGAAAAAAAGCTGCATAAAAACTCAGGATTGCTCATATTGCAAATGTGTCTATGTGCGTCCCCCCCCCCCCCCCCAAAACCTTTCCCTCCCCTTTCCCTTTGTTTTGTTTTAATTATTTTTATGTATTATTGCTTTTAATCAATTTACACTTGAAAACCCTGAATGTGCCTAAGCACTGCATTTATATGCGCATCTAGCGTGTGTGTGTGTGTGTGTGTGTGTGTGTGTGTGTGTGTGTGTGTGTGTTTTTTTTTTTTTTTTTTTTCTGTAAGCGCCCAAATATGAATGGACACATAGGCTAACGCAGAGTTGCCTCTGCTGAATGAACAAACACCAAATGCCTGTAAAAGCAGCATATTTTATATGACCAGTGTGCATGAGTCCTAACTTGGTCTGAGTTGCAATGTGTGTAATACCTACTGGGTGTCAAGAAGATGTATCAATGCTGTGTTTTACATGATCATTTTCAGGCTAGATTTTGGATGTTGCCTGGAGCTCATTATATCAGTAATGTTATGTCATAAATGTAATGATTATAGCTATTAAGTATTGGCTTATAGTATTGACATACTGCTAATTCCTCTTTGCTCTATTGACTCGGTATGAATACTCTATGAGATGACTTGAACAGCAGCCTGAGGGTAAAGCCTGAGTAGCGAGAACAGAATCTTTTCATAATTCCACGCGGCCCCTCTTCTTCTTCCTTAAGTCTTATTTGATGTTTTTAGTGTAGTTTAGTTCGGCGATGACATCTCCCACATTTCAATATACATGTAAATGTATATGCATAGCTTGCATTGCTTTGCTGGAATAATGTAGGGCACGATATGACACACATTTTAATTAAACTACTAAGCTTGTTAAAGATCTGGATCTAGTCATGGGAAACCTTCTTGTGGTTGCGATTCTTGGTTAGTGTGGGTTATTATGTTTGAATTTTTTCATTGAGAACTGCATTCTTGGGTGGGATCACATTTGGTTTAATTACAAGAACCTACTTATGCCCTGTACACACGATAGGATTTTCCGACAACAACCGTGTTTTTTTTTTTTTTTCCCAAAGGATGTTGGCGTGAACTTGTCTTGCATACACACGGTCACACAAATGTGGGAAATGCCGAATGTCAAGAACGCAGCTATGTACAACATCTACGCCGAGCGGAGAAAAATGAAGTTCAAAAGCCAGTGCGGCTCTTCTGCTTAATTCCGAGCATGCATGGAATACTGTGCGTCGGACTTATGTACACACTATCGGAATTTCAATTTTTGTTGAAAAATTTTGAGAACCTTCTCGCAAACATTTGTTGGCGGAAATTCCACCAACAAATGTTCTATGGATCATACACACAGTAGGACTTTCCAACAAGCTCACATTCAACATTTGTTGTGGGAAAATCCTATCGTGTGTACAGGGCATAAGAGTCCTCATAACGGTCTGGGACCTGCGTAGGGCAAATTAAAGCAGAACTTTGCATTCCAAGTGCAACCTACAGACATGAGCACCCACATATTGCTCTGGAGAATCTAGCATGAGATTCCTAAAGTGTCACTAAACCCACATCATAACAAATTGTCAATAAATGGTGTATTACGTGCCGTTCATACTCCGTCACTATAAGATTTGTTTTCTGTATTCTGAAAAAAAACTGGTTGCTCTTGCTGTTCTCCATCTCCACCTTCTAAGTTCCCAATTTAGGTAGCTTTTATTATACTAGCACATTATATACTCACCTTAGATCAAAGCCCCTGCAGCGGGCCCAATACACAGCTCCGGCCAGCGACATCACTCTGAGTTACTTCCGGGTATCGCAGGCTCCGGCCCTGTGATTGACCAGAGCTGCGATGACGTTGCTCCCACGTGGGAGCCGCTGGTAACGGCACACTAACTGAAGCAACCATTGCTTCAGTGCGCATGTGCCGATGACGCTGGCACATGCAGATATAGGGGTAGCAGTAAGTGTGTGTGTGTGTATATATATATGTGTGTGTGTGTGTGTATATATATATGTATGTATATATATATATATATATATATATATATATATATATATATATATATATATATATATATATATATATATATATATATATATATAATATATATAATTTTAAAATATACTTTTATTTTTACTGAATTCCAAAGGCTGTTTGTTTTTTTGGGAACATGTGACCAGCAGCAGAGGACTAGAAGCTCCTCCTGCTTATGTTTCCTGCAGACAGGCTGGAAAAGATCTGTGTCATGTGACAGCTGTGTATCAATTAGGAAAAGGGTACTTAGATTTTTTTTTTTTATTAATATAATTAGTGCCATCATCCACATACAGAAATAGAAGGAACAAAGTAAATCAAAGTGGTAGTAAAGGTGTTTTTTATTTTTATTTATTTTATTTATACCTTTTAGGTAAGCCTATAATTAGACTTACCTGTAGGTACAGTAAATGCTACCTAAACATGCGCCGTTTAGGAGACATTCACTTCTTGGCAGCGGCAGCAATCCGTTCACAAAGAGTCGTGCCGAGGCGCATGCACTGGAGTGACGTAATGGCGGCCTGGGCTATCAAACGGTGGGTGTCTACGAACCTGGAAAGAACTCCGGGTGAAGATTAAAGCCTTGTCAGCGGTGACAGCGCACCACTGGTGGGCTTTGTTTTCAGGTAAGTCTTTCATAATGTGCTAGTACACATTATGACATTAAGTTGCAGGGAAGCTTTTTTTTTTTCCCTTCAGTTTACTAGCACTTTAAACTGTGTGCTTAGTATCACTTTAATCAAACACAATCTTAAAGTGGTTGTAAACCCTTACAACACACTTTGACCTACAGGTAAGCCTAGATTAAGGCTTACCTGTAGGTCCAAGAAATATGTCCGAAACCTATACGGTTTAGGAGATATTTGCCCGAAGACAGGCACCGCTGTCTACGGCGCACTGAGCGCGGCATCGTCAACAACGAAGATGCCGCGCGTGACGGCTCCCATGCGCGGGAGTGACGTCATCGCGGCTTCGCCGAATGACAACGGCGGGGCTGCGAGACCCCACCGAGAAGATGGATGCGCTGGACTACAGGGGACAGTGGTGACATCGCTGGCTCCTGTGTAAGGTAAGTGACACATAATGGACTACTATGCGATGCATAGTAGTCCCATTATGCTTTGCCTTTGCAGGGAATGAAAGAGGAAGTAAACCCATTAGGGTTTACTTCCTCTTTAACCTGTGGTATCCATACTCTTGGGAGTATGAAAACCAAATGCTAGTGGTATAAGACTAAGGCCCCTTTCACGCTACCGATCCGTTCAGATCCGCCTCTCAGTTTTTCAGGCGGACCTGAACGGATGCTCCATAGAGCTCTATGGAGCGTCGGATGTCAGCGGGGACATGTCCGCTGACATCCGACCCGTTCCGATCTGAAAAAGTGTGACGGAGGAAAAAGCAATTTTTCCATTCGTCATCGGATCGGGTGAAGACGGACACTCCGGCAATCCCCGCTGAGCAAGCGGATATCCATGGGGCGGATCAGCACTGATCCGCCCTGTGTGAAAGGACCCTAAATCTCTGCAAAAAGAGAAAAAAAATAAAAAAACTTGATTCTCTGTGATACTTTGGAACTAAAATTAAAAATGTTGTAATTAACTTGATGTGCTAATGACACATGAGCAACATTGTCAGTATCTGTACATCCATTCCAAGTTTTAATTGCACAACAATTCCCCTCCAAAAATCAGACCAGTTATAGCTAGTTTGTGTATTTGTGGTTTGATAATTTAATATAAATATGATAAAAATCTATGATTTTCTTTCAGCTTTTCCTTTCTCGCTATCCATATGTAAAGTAAACTAAGATATTGACATCTTTCAAAGTCATACTGGCACCCAACTGGACTGAGAGATTTTGACAATCTGGAGAAAGGGGGTATGGGGACATTTTAGGCATGGTATTAAGGTTTGAACAAACTCAGATACAGATTTAGCCAGTCTGGGCTGTCTGAGGAGGCCTGTAATGCTGCACGGTGCTGGATGGTGGTCTCAGATCTGACTGGGATGGCCTGTAATGCAATCCGGACCTTGAATGCCAGTGGTCAGAGGAGGCCTGTAATGCTGCACAGTGCTGGGTGGTGGTCTCGGGTCTGACTGGAATGGCCTGTAATGCACAGGACCTTGAATGCCAGTGGTCAGAGGAGGCCTGTAATGCTGCACAGTGCTGGGTGGTGGCCTCAGGTCGGAGCAATGACCTGTAATGCACAGTGCTCTGGATGCCGGTGGTCAGCGGAGGCATGTAATGCTGCACAGTGCTATTTGGTGGTCTCGGGTTTGAGAGATGACCTGTAATGCACAGTCCCCTGGATGGCAGTGGTCCGAGGAGGCCTGTAATGCTTGCTTGGAATGGTAGTAGGCGGAGCTCCATGCGAATTGGACGTTGGTTCACGAAGGTAAATGTCCCTGCCTCACATTTTTCTTTTTGTTTAACGAAAACAGAAATTAATTTTGTCATAGTTTTCATCCATGGACAAAAATGTGGTGTACTTTTTCATTTCGCTTTTGTCACTGCAAAAAATGCCACTGATGAAATTTTTGCCTTGTGTTTTCGTTGACGAAATTAACACTGCTGTAGACAAGCATTTAAAGACCTACTGTATGTGTCAAAATTCTTTTGGTGTTTCCAGGGAGCCCTGCAACTGGAACGCTCTGCATATAGTCCCTAATTGCACCTCAAGTCCATATATTGGGAGTCTGTAGCCCTGTGTAAGCTCGCTTTGGAACCACTTTGAATTTCCATTGGTGATTCTTTGCCTTGTTCATAGCAGCTGAAAGAGGCAAAGAAAAAAGGTTATGTGGTCAGGGAGATGGCATTTAAAGTAAATTTGTTGCTTTTACGTTAATGGGTGTTCAGTCTGAACTAGGCCTAAGGAGAACATGCTAACTTCATATTTGTGGCAGGTCTACTTCCAGAATGAGTGATGCATAATGTCCGTTGGCCTCCTGTAGAATGTCCATAGAAATTGATGTTGGTAGCTGCAGTAAAGACGAGTTCAGCTTATCACAACCAGGCCTGGATTTCTGCAGTATCATCTTCCTAGGGCTTTGAGCACCAGTGTGGGCCTAACCCTTTTATTCAGCATAAAAAGCACATTGCATGTTTTTAAGAGTTAAAATCCCCAACAGCTAGTCAGTGGAAATCATTTTTGTAGAGGTTTGTATTTCTGTAGGGCCCTTTGCTGGCTTTGTGAGTGTTTACAGAAGCATGTTTCTAGACTGATGGAATCGATGCACTGATTAAATTAAACGGTCAGTGGTGATGATCAGACACCTCTGTGGTTCACATCCATCCACCAAAAAATAAGACTATGATCCTAAAGCCCCATACACACTATCAGATTGTCTGCTGATTTTTTTTTTTCCTTCAGGTTTACCAAAACCATGTAGTAGAAGGGCCTGCCTGATTGCATACACATTGAAACCCCTAAGGTTTGACCTCCTATTATATGGTTTTGGTAAATCTGATGGAAAAAATCAGCAGAAAATCTTATAGTGTGTATGGGGCTTTAGAAGCAATCTGCGCTCTACATTGTAGTCTGTGGAAAGGTATTCACTAACTGCTCCCTGGTGGCAACCTTTGCTGCATATAGATACTTTTTTTTTTTTTTTATATGTAGTAAGGTCCCTGGTCCTCTTTGGTCTAATGAGAACCTCCAGAGTTAGGTACAGCTGACATCCTTCTGTGTAGCGTGGGTTACAGCATGGTGGGTGTAATGCAAGGTAGATTCATGGGCGCCAGACACTTCTTGAATGCATGTAGCTCTTTGGGACCTTACATTGTTCCATTTCTCTTTTCTTCACAAATTTACTGGCAATCCTGCCTTACCATTGGAGATATATATATATATATATATATATATATATATATCTCATGCTTTACTCTTTTATACTTGCTTTTAGTGCTTTTTACCTCCAGTTACCCTTTTCAGCTCTGTTTCTCGAAGCTCTCCTTTTTAAGGAGAAGTCCAGCCTGCGCTCATTTGGCCGGGCTTTGCCTATATATCACAGGAGTGCAATTTGTTTTGCACTCCTGTGACCTGTTTTTCAGCAGAGAGCCGTCTGAAGTCCGTTCTCTGCTGACTTCACCAATATCAGTCCAGGCACCATGTCATCCCGACTCTGGAAGTCTGGATCTGCCAGGTGCCTGGACTGATGGCCATCTCAGCCTCTCAGTGAGCCACTAAGAAGGCTGCTCCCTGCCCTTCCACTGCTCAGCGCTCCAAAGGGCATGGAGGAGCAGAGCAGGAGAGCTGCTGATTGACAGGCAGCAGCTCTCCACTCAGGGAGGTGAGAGAACCGAGCCATCGGTGATGTTCGGTGGCTCGGTTTTTCAGTGAAGGGGGCGGCGGGGGACAAATGCAGCATCGGATCGATGCTGCATCCACCTAGGTAAGTGATTATAGGATAAAAAAAAAAAAAATATCCCATACTTCTAAGTCATCACCTTGTCTCCTTTGTTTTATTTACAGGCTGAGTGTTCAGATGATGGCACACAACCATCTGTCTCCAGTTTCTGCATCAGCTCTTCTTTGATGTTGCTTAAATAATGGAGAAACTGTTTTGTTTTCAGTTCAGTAAAATATTAAGCCTACCCCAGGGGGTGATAACTAGTGCATTTGATGTTAAAAGTGCTCATTGTCGCTTACAGATTTTCGAGATTTTGACAGGTTTAAAAATTGAAAAAGCAGCACTAGTTGTAGTACTCGCCCTGCACAGCGATCCAGCACAGGTCCTCTCCTGGGTTCAGTGATGCCCAGTATCTATCTTTAAACTCCCTTTCTGTGACCCCAGGGTATCAAGGGTGTACTACTTGGGGTGGAGCATTAAAGTAGAACTATATCAAAAATGAAAAAAATAAAATAAGAGTAGCGTTGTAACCCCTGTCATAGTTCCTTTCATTTCCTGTCCCATAGCCAAAGGGAAAAGTTGCCATATGATTCAACGCTGTTCTCTGCAGCTTTTTGCGGCTTTCAACTCCTGAGGATAGAAGAGCACCCATGGCGTCATGCATCCTTATAAAAAAGTGCTGTAAAATATCTGTATAGACTTTTAATTTTAATAAAATGTTAAGTATAAAATTAGCTGCTTAAAAGCTGAATCTTAAAGTGGTTGTAAGCCTTTGAAATGAAGAATAATTAAGGCCCCTTTCACACTTGTACAGCTTGTCCTGTGACTTGGGACTGCAAAGTCGCATGACAAGTCGTACCCCATGATTTCCAATGAGTGCTGTTCATATCTGTGCGACTTTAAAGTTGTCCTTGCACTACCTTTGTCCGACTTTGATGCTACTTGAGGTCCATAGAACTCAAGATTACCGCCATTGCTTTGAGTCGGGGCAAAATCATGAGACTTTTAGGTCACGCAAGTGTGAAAGGGATCTTGGGCAACTCCTTGTATGAACTTTGCCTCAAACAGTAGTGCCCAGTGTGGGTCCTGGCCGCTCTCCCCCTTCCTCTGTAATCTCTATGTATCTCTTATGGTGATTTTCTGACACCAAGAAATCCATGCTGATGACTTGCCTTCCTTGTAACCATAATTATACGTATTTTTCAAATAAATCCTGTTTCATGGGGCCTCTGTGCTGCTTTATGCTATTCAGGCAGATGATTGCTTGTGGGGTGGCCAGGATACTGTAATGAATGAAAGGTGCAGGCTGGGGCAGTAAGGATGTGGTAGGAAAGAGCTAGATGACACTGGATGTCATTCAGACATAGAGGTGGGCTCTATTCGACATGCTGTAAGTGGCTGGAGCCGCGATGATGTCACGCCTGCACATCCACGCGGGAGTCTTCTTCCTGGCAAGAAGAATTTGCAGCGCATGCACCGCTGATGTCAAAGTGAATATCTCCTAAATCTGGCTTAACTGTAGGTAAGATGAAAAAATAAGGGTATACAACCACTTTAATGCATGCAGTGAGGAGCGCACTCTTTCTCCTTTTTTTTTTTTTTTTTTTCTATTTCTTTGAAAATTGATACGTCTTGACATAGCATAAGCATTCCATCTTTCAGTATGTGTATTAAATTGTAGTTGTGCAATGAATGAAATACAGCGGAGCCTTATTTACTGTGACCTGCAGGCTAATTGTGTGCTCATCACTTTTATGGCACTGAAGTGTGTGAGCAAACGGGTACCCTTATTTACTCAAGCAGGATTAATTGCTAGATTTTTCCATCAAGGCAGGCAGTGCTCTTCCTGAATGATTCAGAATGAGCGACTTGATATGGACAGACTTCAAGGGAAAATCCTCAGCCTATGTGAATATCAATGCAGGAAAAACCTTCAAGTGCAATTTTTCCTCCCAAAGCCTTTAAATCGCCCCATCTAAAGATGTTTCTTGGGCTCATAGGGCCGTACAGATACCAATCTGCTTCCAGGTTTTATTGCATAAGCTTATTTGAACAAGCTGAAGTTAGAAGCTGATTGGCTGCCATGCACAGCTGCATCGGGTTTAGAAAAGCTCCCCAATAACCTTAAAGAGGAAGTAAACCCTGATGAGTTTACTTCCTCTTTCATTCCCTGCAAAGGCAAAGCATAATGGACTACTATGCATCGCATAGTAGTCCATTATGTGTCACTTACCTGACACAGGAGCCAGCGACGTCGCCGCTGTCCCCTGTAGTCCGCCGCATCCATCTTCTTGGTGGGGTCTCGCAGCTCCGCCGCTGTCATTCGGCGAAGCCGCGATGTCACTCCTGCGCATGCACACGGGAGCCGACATGCGCGGCAGCTCCGTCGTTGAGAATGCCGCGCTCAGTGCGCCTGCGCGCCGCTGTCTACGGCGCATGTGCCGTAGACAGCGGTGCCTGTTTTCGGGCAAATATCTCCTAAACCATATAGGTTTAGGAGATATTTCTTGGACCTACAGGTAAGCCTTAATCTAGGCTTACCTGTAGATCAAAGTGCTTTGTAAGGGTTTACAACCACTTTAAGGCTCCATGCACACTGAAGCTCAAAAAAGCTTTTTCTGGACGCCAGATTGCTGGCAGAAAACACTGGTTGAAAAAATGTGCTTTTAACAGCGTTTTGTACAGCGTATGGGCGTTTTCAATAAAAATACACAGAGGACACTCCAAAAATCCCACAGTGCATTCCAAAGTCCCACAATGCATTGAAAAAATAGAATGGCGAACACTAATTAACATGTGTTTATGAGCGTTTATCGGCTTTTGGCGGTGAAAAACGGTACTTTGAACACGAATGTCTGGCGTTCAGAAAAAAGCCCATGAACTCCACTGCTCATTAAAGCTAAAAAAACGTCTATGTGCATGGACACATAGGCTACCATAGTGGAGTTTCCAATAAACTGCAGTTTATGAGCTCCAGTGTGCATGGAGCCTTATTTTCCTTGTTAAATCGTTAGTCTTGAGTAGATGTCAGTAGAATGGTCTGCATTGCCAGGAAGGAAAAGCAGGATATGTTGCAGGATTGTACCACCTTCTGAAAAGGATATAGCAGTGCTTGGTGCATACACCATGTGGACAGCTTAAGTTTACTGATTGGCTTCTGTTTAGGTCATTTGTCTTTAGGGCCGGTTCACACAGCAGGCGAGGCGAGGCGACTCCGACTTGCCTCGCCGCGACCTGCCGCGGCCTCAGCGGCGACTTGCAAATGACTTCTGTATAGAAGTCAATGCAAGTCGCCCCGAGGTCGCCCAAAAGTAGTACAGGAACCTTTTTTCTGAGTCGGAGCGACTCGAGTCGCTCCTCTCAGAACGGTTCCATTGTACAGAACGGGGGCGACTTGCGAGAGCGAGGCGAGGCGAGTCGTGTCGCCTCGCATCGCCCGCTGTGTGAACCGGCACTTAATGCAAGACTCCAGTCGTATGTACAAAACACTCATGTCACCATTTAGTTTAGTTATGCATTAAGTAACAAAGGCGATCTCTTAGAAATGGGAGGAGTGATTGGCAAGTATAAAGGGCTAAATTACACTTAAAGCATTTGTTACCCCAACACTTCATATTGCTGATATGTGACTGCTGTACCATGTACTTGTATGAGAGTCTCTTGTTCTCTTTATGTTGATTCCCTGGTGTTCCTGCTAGTCCCCTTGCTTTCCTATTAGAAACTGACCACACTAAGCAGGAGAGCACACTGTGGTCAGTTCTCTAGCTAGCTATGCTGGCAACTCTGTACTCTTTCAATAATCAGACTTGTCTGGACATGCCCCCGTTGCACTGCTATCTGTATACTGCTGCTCCCCCCCCCCCCCCCAAAGCTCTTATGCAGCTGAGAACAGAGGTAATGTGATCACTTAAAAAAATAAAAAATAAAATAAAAAAAGGGGGGGGGGGGGGGTTTGGAGAAGAGGTATTCGTAATGTGTTCTTTTATATCTTTACAAACATGTTTTACCTTTCCATCTCTATTTTAAGGCCTCATGTACACTGCTGCTGGTAAACGGAAGTTTATGAGCCGTTGGATATTTTTCAGCTGCCCCTGAACTCTCCTCTGTTATCATATCAGGATGTGTACACCGGGTCGTTTATGGTTGTTTCTAGGCAGTCGAGTTTAGAAGCATTTTTTGGAATGCAAACAATTGCGTTCAGGGAGGATGTTCAGAGGCATTTGAAACGCAAAATGCTTGTAAATGAGGTAACTCACGTTTTTCTAAATGCGGCATGTAAATGGACATTTTTAATATTGGTCACTATCTCTCAAGGTGAATCGTTCAGGAGAGGTTGTAAAAACTGCCCGTGTACATGAAGCCTTAACTCAACGGGTTGTTTTACAAGGTAATCATTTATAATCACTTTTCCTAGATATAAGGCTCTGAAAAGCTTAAAAGCATGCAGCGAAACTGTTGGCACTCAACTTTTCAGTCATTATTTTTTTTTAATTGGCCACTAGATTAGAGTCTTAAGGCCCCCATGGATGGCTTGAAATGTAACCATTTTGCAAGCAATGCTTGGTTGCTAAACAGTGACCTAAAAATCAACTGGAAAACCGATGTGGAACATTTATCATCCAAACAGTGGCTGCATCCTATTAGTTTGCGTTCCGTTCAGGCACTGCCGGCTGACTCAGTGCGATTGCCGGCAGTGGAGATTCCTCTCAAGCTGAGTAGGGAGTCACTTCTGTGTAGGTTGTGACCACTCTGCTCCTTCAATTTCTAACTAAAAGAAAAGTTATTTTGGATTATATTTTTCAAGGAAAGACCTAAAAAAAAAAAAATTCTGCATTTGCTGTTCATTTTATTGCTTGTCTGGAATTCAGCTTTAAGAAAGTATTGCTGAGTATAGTGAAGAGGAGGCAATGATTGTGGGTATGGTCATAGAACCGGTCTGACCAGTTTTAGGCCCTTGAATTGCTCAGTCATATGCTTGTGTTTTTATATTGTGGCTGCGGTTATTTTCATGGGAAACACAATATAATGGCCTGTAAGTTGCTTCCAGTTTCTATATTTGTCTTGAACATTAAAGTGGAACTTGAAATCAGAAATATTATGTCAGCCTAGCGTGGCCAGTCAAGATGGTCGAAGATCTCATACCCAGAAGATGATTGGGTGAAGATGTCAAACTGCAGACTTGCCCCTATGTTCAGGGCTGGGAGCTAAAGGACCCAGTACGTCTGCCTATACAGGCCATGTAACTTTATGTGACACAGCTAACCACATGGTAAGGCACCAGGATGGGGTCAAGTGCCAACGTATTGGAGCCTCCTGAGCTTTGGGACTCCAAACTGACTCTGGAAGATGGCTGAGGCTACGTGAAGGGCCCCTCACATGACTGGTGTACCTTCCCAGTGGCCGCATACTGCTGTTGCACTGACAACAAAGCACCTGCCTGGGTAGTTATATAGGAGACGCCATTGCTGACTGCTTGAGGGTGCATACTTCAGAACTTTCATTTCTATGCTTGTACCACTACTTGCTAAATCCTGCCCTACAATCAGGTGTCTGGTACCCTGAAGGAACACTGACCACATGCTTGCTCTGAGTCAATGACTCACTAATGGTTTTATCCATGGGTGCTCAACCTGTGGCCCTCCAGCTGTTACAAGCATGACTCTCCAAGGCAGAGGCATGATGGAAATTGTAGTTCTGAAACAGCTGGAGGGCCACAAGTTGTGCCCCCCAATGATTAGGATAACCGCTTTGGACTTTTCATGGTCATAGAAAATGTGTCCTTGGTGGCTCTTCTGCTTGAGAGAGGACCCTGCGGGGACCAGTCTAGCTTTGTGAAGGGACCAGTGCTCATCAACCCTGTCCTCAGTGCCCACCAACACGCCAGGTTTTATGTATTGTCTCGGGGAGATACAGACTAGAATACTGCAATCACTGAGCAGCAAATGATATCACCTGTGATGTATTTCAGTTATCTTGCAAACCTGGCCTGTTAGTGGGCCCTGAGGACAGGGTTGATGACCACTGCCCTAGACCTAAACAATTAACCCTTGCAGTGTGGGCACAATACCACTGTGGGGGATAATCTTTGAGTATCCCAGAGTTGAGCTTTATTTTCCTAATACTGTTTTGTAGTAGGCTTTCACATATGACAGTGTCTCTTGAATCCGATGTATGCAACAGTAAAAATGGTTTCTTCTGTTTATATTTGCAAACAGACCCGGTAGGGTTTTGTTGGCGAATTACAAGCGTCTGTTTGCTTTGCAGCTCGCGTTGATTTAAATGAGTTAGAAGGGCAAACAAAAGATGTGTGCCTGCGGATCAAAGCATGCAAGAACAAACAAAAGGAGTACTTTAAAAATATATAAAGGTAACATTATGGTATTGTGCTTACACCTGAAATCTCCAAACAAATACCTAGTAAGCCTGACATTTGCTTGTACATAAACTAGAATACTAATATTTCATGGATACTGTTTTGCATTGTTCTGTAAGTAGTACAACAAAAAGAATTTTAAAGGTAATTTGCACCCCAGTACAGGACACTTCACTTGTAGATTGAAGTTCTGGTACATCTCGTCTACAAGAGATTTTTCAAACTCTGTTCAGATAACTGTAGGGAATGTAAAGCCTAACACAGTCCCTTGCATACAAATCTTTGGGCTGCAAACTTCCATATGTATGTCCAATTGTGTGAGTTGATTCACGTTTCCTTTTTTTTGTGGTTCAGTGTACTTTGTATACAGTACTTTATCTATATTTTAAGCTCTTTTTTTTTTCTTTTTTTCCCATGTATTTATGTGAAATGTGTTTAGACACCTAAGTAATTTATTGGGTCGGTTGTGTTACCTAGGCTAACTCTGTTGGACTCACAACCAAATTGGAATGAAACATGTTCACATGTAGGGGACTTACTGTTGTAATTTCACACCTTAACAAAAATGATGTTTATTACAGGTATTTAGTGCCATCAATTTATGCATTTACTATTCATTCACAGTTCCTGCCCTCAGGAAGCTTATAATTTAATTCCAGGGCTAATTTGAGCAGTAGCCAACTAACCTATCAGCGTGTCATTGGAACACAGGAGGAAACTGGAGAAACCACAGGGAGAACATGCAAACTACATTCAGATTGTGTCCTGGCAGAGATTTGAACCATCACATAGACCAGGGGTTGACAAATATTGCTTTGAATTTAGCAGCCAGTTGAAAAAGTTAGGAGCCATTTTTTTTTTTTTTTTTTTAAGAGTGGTATGGATTGTCAGCTCCTGGGATAAGGCCAGTAATTTTCACCCCCCTATCCCTAACTCACAACGGAGCACTGATTGGCAGTGGCACTGGCAGGAGATTGGCAGGTGGCCCTGGTTGGTGGTTGCAGGTGTCATTGATTGTCGTGGCACTGGTTGGCAGTGGCAGGTGGCACTGGTTGGTGGTTGCAGGTGGCATTGATTGGCGGTGGCACTGGTTGGCAGTGGCAGGTGGCACTGATTGGCGGTGGCACTGATTGTCACTGGTAGGTGGCACTGGTTGGCAGTGGCAGGTGGCACTGGTTGGCAGTGACACTCTGCACTGGCAGGTGGCACTGATTGGCGGTGGCACACTGAGCACTCTGCTACTAAAAAGTAACAGAGGAGCTGTCAGAATTGAGCTTAATGTCGGGGTGTGAAACTGACAAGTGACAGAGAGGCAGATCTGTCAGATTTGAGCTTGATGTCGGGGTGGGCGGCGGACGCGGCCAGGGTGGGCGGTACTCAGCAGCTATCAAACATCAGCCAATGATTGGGCTGCTTAAGAAAAGGGATTTCTGGTCGCATTGGCGACCTGGCACCTGGGGTTTGTCGAGCCCTGACATAGAGTAAACAAAGAAGGCTGGTATTTGAACCATCATGTATATAAAAAAAAAAAACGCCGGGATTTGAACCATCATGTAAAATAAACCGAGAAGGCTGGGATTTGACCCATTGTGTAGAATAAGCAAAGTTTAGTCTAAAAGAAAAATTGCTTTGGGTTGAGTGGGCCTTTTAATGTGTGCTAATATTTTATTTACATTTTTTTTCTCCTGCTTTTATGTTCATATTACTTCAGTAGCTGCAATAGAAAAATATACTAACATTCTCTGTCGTGCTTCTTGTTGCCTAATTCTTAGGACATGAAGGTGTATTAATTTAACTAGTGTATAGTTTGGTATCGTAGGGATCTGTTGTCCTCAACTTTCTGGTTGTAAAAATGACTGTGACTATATTATGTATGTACTTCCTGTCTTTGGGTTGTTGCTTTTTAAACCCTGGAATGAGGAAGTGGAGAGAGTTTCAGCCACATGTCCTATCCATGCTCCTAAACCCGAAGTCAGAAGGAACTAATATGAAAGCATGCTTATGATCTATGGGTATATGCATCTTGTCACAGAGTATCTCTGCCCTGTGCTTGTTATTTCACACGTCCCATGCCAGATAGCTAGGTCTGTGCTACTGTATGTGTAGTGGTCTACTTCCAGTATATTGGTAGGTGAAGCTGTTTATTTCAATATAGTTGATATGCAGCTCCTCTGTTATTTTACTTAACCACTTAACCCTTATTCTGGGAGGGAGTCCATGGACATCCTCCCAAAGCTCGCGTCCCATGGGGCATGCATCGGGCTCACATCAGTGAAGAAGAGAAATAAGGAAAACCTTTTTTTTTTTTTTCCCATGCATCACGGGACACAGAGCCACAGTATTTACTGATGGGTTATATAGGCACCACTAGGTGATGGACACTGGTACACCCTAGACAGGAAGTTTAGTGTCTTAGGTGTTGGTCACGCGTAAAGATGTGCTGTGCTGTGCTGGAATATTCCTTACTGGGTCAAGCCATGCAACCGGATCCATTCAAAGTGTCTTTTTAGGCAGAATAGAATGGTACCCAGAACTCGTGTCCAAAGAAACAAGGCTTTACTTGTAATGCTTCTCTTTTTAGAGAGCTGGACCCCGGGATCCAGTATTGTGCTTTTTATTTTTTTTTCAGACATATTCGTGGCGGGGTGTTTAACGGGCCCAGAGCTGCGGATCTACTGATTTAAAAAAGGGGCCCCAGACCTTCAAGGTTTTCTAAACTGAGCCCACTGTGAGCGGTGAAGATTGGGTCTGTGACCACAGAACCCTGCAGTTTGATAAGGCAAGGGAGATTCCTAAGGAATTTTTCTAATTCTTGTGGATTTTCTCCTTTACGTAAATGTATGCTATGCCTAAAGTCACCATCGGGGGCGGTCGAGCGCATACCTTTCCATGCTTGTCAGTCTTGTCTCTGTGTCCAAGCTGCACACTCCTCCGAGCCCATGCTCCAGGTAGGATGTGGGAATGGGGGTTTTTTTTTTTCTTGTTGGGAATGTCCCCCACAGCTTCCTTCAGTTTAGAGGCCACAGGAAAGTCCGCAGTATGCCGCACAGACTCCTGCTGCCGCCATTACTACGGCTCTCCATCCACCGTCCCTCCTCTCTCCCCAGCCCCAGCCTCCCCTCCATGTGCGATCCGATTGGAGCCCTTGGCTCATGTGGGGAAAAGCAGTTGTTTTTTTTTTTTTAAAGACAGGGGACACGGTGGAAGGGGGGGGGGCGTAGCTTTAGCGCAACGTTGGCATGGTTTAACGCCCACAACGCGAGCTATACAAGGCTATAAAGGGCACTCTTTTGCAGGTGCAATAAGCTCAAGGAGGGACACAGAGCAGATGAGGGCATGTGAGTGTGAGTGACACAGGTATTCCCAGGCAACATTTACTTGGCATTAGACTGAGCCTTGATAGCAGTGGCAGTTGCTGGACTATTTTTCTCAGCAGTGGGTGCATTTCTGTTAGTACCGCTGCATTTCTGCTTGACACTATGGGCAAAAGGCGAGGAGCAAATACCCAGAGAAATGGGGTCTCAAAGGGATCTCCCTCAGGCTCTGAGGAACCCCCCTTTGCAGCACCATCTCCCCCTGTAGGACCTAGGTAGGCTGATCGGAGTGAGCCGTCGGCGTCGGGGGCTGCAACTGCTTCTGGAATTTCAGCCACTGTATATATCACTCAGGAGGTTTTTTCCTCAACCATAAGTGGATTACAAGAAAGATTAATGGCTTTAATCGCATCTTCACAAAGTGGAAGAAAATGCATTAGGTCTCCGTCTAGCACCCAGGACCTCCAAACAGAGGAACTCTGGGAAAGGGGAGACAAATCCCTCTGAGGACTGAGATGAGACTGACTCCTATTCTACAGAATCAAGTGGGGAAGGACCCTCATCAGCTGCACAGGATGAGAAATTCCTGTCGCAATCAGTTACTGGAATGGTCCACTCCACATTTAAGTTACCTGTAACTGAGTCAGTTGAAAAACCCACGTCTTGTTTGGGTTCACTGAAGCCTCCGCATGCTTTTCCTGTTAGTTTTTTGCTGGAAAAGCTTATTTATTCTGAGTGGGATCACCCAGATAAACCTTTTTTCCTCCTAAAAAAAGTTAACGCTTTGTCCTATGGAGGAAAAATTCACAAATATGTGGGGTACACTGCTATATCCTCTGTGAATAAAAGTCTGACTTGTCCTGTTGACAACACTCAAGTGCTTAGGGATCCAACCATGAAAAAATTGTTTTCCTCAGGTTCTGTAGCTCAACCTGCAGTGGTGGCAATTGGGGTATGTATATCAATCCTTGACAGACCACTTGAAGCAGGTGCTCAAGGTTTTCACTGAACAGGCCCGGCAATTGGCCAACCTGCCAGCGGCTTTGTGTTTTGCAGTTAACGCAATCAGAGATTCTATCCTCCAGACCTCTTGCCTTACGCTTGGGTTGGTGCGTATGCGTAGAATCCTATGGTTTAAAAATTGGTCAGCCAAAATGCCATCTAAAAAAACTCCTGGATGGTTTTCCCTTCCGTGGTGCAAGGCTATTTGGGGAGAATTTGGACAATTATATCCGAAAAAATCTCAAGTGAGAAAAGTACCCTTTTGCCAGTGAAGAAAAGAAATAAACGTCCTTCATTTAACCACCTCAATACAGTGCAGTTACACCCCCTTCCTGACCAGACCAATTTTCAGCTTTCAGCGCTCTGTTTGAATGACAATTACTGAGCCATGCAACACTGTACCCATATGAAACTTGCGTCCTTTTTTCCCACACAAATAGAGCTTTCTTTTAGTGGTATTTAATCACTAGTGAGTTTTTTATTTTTTGTGCTATAAATAAAATAAAACGTAAATTTTGTGGAAAAAAAAAATGCCTTTTTCTTTGTTTCTGTCATAAATTTTTGCTAATTAGTAATTTTTCATCATACGTTTTGGCCAAAATTTATACTGCTACATATCTTTGGTAAAAATAACCCACATTAGTGTATATTATTTGGTCTTTGTGAAAGTTAGAGTCTACAAACGATGGCGCCAATCACTGAAAATTGATCACTTCTGATCAGGCCTTCAGTACATCAGGTGCATCTCATTTCTTGAGACACTAACAAGTCAGGAAAGTACAAATACCCCCCAAATGACCCCTTTTTTCAAAGTAGACATTCCAAAGTATTAAGTAAGTAGCATGATGAGTTTTTTTAAGTTGTCATTTTTTCCCACAATTCTTTGCAAAATGAAGATTTTTTTTTATTATTTTTTTTTTTTTACAAAATTGTCATATTATCAGGTTGTTTCTCACACACAGCATATGCATACAACAAATTGCACCCCAAAATACATTCTGCTACTCTTCCTGAGTACGGCGATACCACATGTGTGAGACTTTTACACAGCCTGGCTACATACAGAGCACTAACGTTGAAGTAGTACCTTCAGACGTTCTACGAGTAAAAATGACGCACCTCATTTCTCAACCACCTATTACACTTTTGAAGGCCCTGGAGTACCAGGACAATGGAATTGCCCATAAAATTACCCCATTTTGGAAAGCAAACACCCCAACGTATAATCTGTGAGGCATAATGAGTCTTTTGAATGGTTAATTTTTTTCCAGAAGTTTTTGGAATATGTGGAAAAAAAATTAACGCATTTTTTTTTTTTTTTTACACAAAATTGTCAATTTATAAGATATTTCTAACACATAGCATGTATATAGCAAAAATGACAACCCAAAACACATTCTGCTACTCCTCCCGAGTATGGCGATGCCACATGTGTAGGACTTTTATACAGTCTGGTCACATAGAGAGGCCGAACATTGAAGTAGTACGTTCAGGCATTCTAGGAGCATAAATGACACATCTCATTTCATTCCTACCTATCACACTTTTGAAGGTCCTGGACCACCATTTTGGAAATCAAACACCCCAACGTATATTCTATGAGACATGAGCTGCAAATAGGTACTCGGGTACTCTGATGGCCTGGTGACAGGTACTCGGGTACTCTGATGGCCTGGTGACAGGTACTCGGGTACTCTGATGGCCTGGTGACAGGTACTCGGGTACTCTGATGGCCTGGTGACAGGTACTCGGGTACTCTGATGGCCTGGTGACAGGTACTCGGGTACTCTGATGGCCTGGTGACAGGTACTCGGGCACTCTGATGGCCTGGTGACAGGTACTCTGATGGCTTGGTGACTGGTATTTGGGTACTCTGATGGGCGGTGACAGGTACTCATATGGACTGTGACAGGTACTCGGGTACTCGGATGAACTGTGACAGGTACTCGGGTACTCGGATGAACTGTGACAGGTACTCGGGTACTCAGATGAACTGTGACAGGTACTCGGGTACTCAGATGAACTGTGACAGGTACTCGGGTACTCAGATGAACTGTGACAGGTACTCGGGTACTCAGATGGGCTGTGACAGGTACTCTGGTACCCTGATTGACTGTGACAGGTACTCTGGTACCCTGATGGACTGTGACAGGTACTCGGGTACCCTGATGGACTGTGACAGGTACTCGGCTACCCTGATGGGCCGTGACAGGCACTCGGCTACCCTGATGGGCCGTGACAGGCACTCGGGTACTCTGATGGGCTGGGACAGGTACTCGGGTACTCTGATGGGCTGGGACAGGTACTCGGGTACACTGTTGGACCGTGACAGATACTTGGGTACCATGATGGACTGTGACAGGTACTCGGGTACTCTGATGGGCTGGGACAGGTACTCGGGTACTCTGATGGGCTGGGACAGGTACTCGGGCACTCTGATGGGCCGGGACAGGTACTCTGGTACTCTGATGGGCCGGGACAGGTACTCTGGTACTCTGATGGGCCGGGACAGGTACTCTGGTACTCTGATGGGCCGGGACAGGTACTCTGGTACTCTGATGGGCCGGGACAGGTACTCGGGTACTCTGATGGGCCGGGACAGGTACTCTGGTACTCTGATGGGCCGGGACAGGTACTCTGGTACTCTGATGGGCCGGGACAGGTACTCTGGTACTCTGATGGGCCGGGACAGGTACTCGGGTACTCTGATGGGCCGGGACAGGTACTCGGGTACTCTGATGGGCCGGGACAGGTACTCGGGTACTCTGATGGGCCGGGACAGGTACTCGGGTACTCTGATGGGCCGGGACAGGTACTCGGGTACTCTGATGGGCCCGGGACAGGTACTCGGGTACTCTGATGGGCCGGGACAGGTACTCGGGTACTCTGATGGGCCGGGACTGACAGGTACTATGAGGGGTGGTGACAGGTCCTCTTTATTGAGGGGGGGCAATCAGTGTGATTGGTGTACACTAGGCGGTAACGAGATGTTACCGCAATCTCCTCCTCACACACGATCGGTGTGTGAGGAGGAGAACAACCCGGTATCCTCGTTACCGTGGTTTGTTTACATTTTAGTGATCGGCTGTGAAAGGATCACAGCTGATCACGTGGGTAAACAGCCGGCCAATGGCTGTTTACCAGCGTCGGTGACAAGCAGTGTTCCCGGGGAACACGCCGCCACCGACGTGCACGCACAGCGCGATCGTGCGCCGTGCACAGCCGGGGTGTGACCATCTGTGATCGGCCGTGACTTCATCACGGCCGATCACGTGGTAAACAGCCATAACCAATGGCTGTTCACCCCCTTCGGTGGCGAGCGGTGTCTCCGTGACACGCCGCCACCGAAGAAACAGGGATGCGCGCGCACGATCGCGCGCATTTCCTGTTTAAACGGGAGGCTGTCATATGACGGCGTCCCGCCACAATAGGTGCGCCGCCTGGCCGTCATTGGACAGCCGGCGGCCAGGAACCAGTTAAACAAGCTCTTTCTCCAGTGCCAGGGGCATCAACCTCCAGGCAGTGGCGATGGCATCCACCGTCAGGCTCAAGGGGTAAAACTCAGTCAACCCCAGGGACAAAATAAGTCCTGGGGGAGAGAAAATCTAGACGGCACGCTAAAGCCTCTTTTATGAACGGGTGCCCCCACTTGTTCGGGGGGGGGACTGCTACAGTTTTCAAGGGTCTGGCAGGAGGATTTTCTGGACAGATGGGTGGTCTCCACAATGAATCTAGGTTACAAACTAGAGTTCCGAGAATTCCCATCTCCTCGTTTCCTCAGATCAAATGTTCCCAAAGACCCAGAGAAAAAAGTCTTTCAAGCATTGGAGCGACTTTTGTCGCAAAAAGTAATTGTGTCAGTGCCCATGCAAGAGAAGGGATTGTGGTTTTATTCAAACCTTTTCACGGTGCCAAAGCCAAATTGAGATGTCAGACCCATCCTAGATCTCCAAGATCTAAACCGGTTCCTAAAAATTCGATCTCTTCGCATGGAATCAATACGATCAGTAGTCTACATCCTACAAGGAGGAGAACTTCTGGCATTAATGGACATCAAGGATGCATAACTGCATGTACCTATTTTCCCTGCTCATCAAAAATATCTGCGTTTCGAAGTGGAAATATGTAATTTTCAGTTTGTAGCTCTGCCTTTCGTTCTAGCTACTTCACCTTGGGTGTTCACAAAGGTCCTGACTCCTCTGGCCAGATTAAGGGCCCAGGGTATAACAGTTATAATGTACCTGGACTACCTGCTCTTAATAGACCGCGGTCAACTACCTGGAATACCTAGGTTGGGTCCTCAACTTAGAGAAGCCTTCTTTAAAACCAGTAAGACTACTAGAGTACTTTGGTCTGGTCATAGATACAACCCAGAAGGGGGTGTTTTTACCCCAGGCAAACATCTGTGCCATAAAGGAGCTGGGTCAGGTTGTCAGAGCAAAGAAGGGTCCTTCTATTCGCCTTTGTATGAGGTTGTTGGGAAAGATGGTGGCTTTTTTCGAAGCGGTTCCCTCTGCTCAGTTTCATTTGAGACTGCTGCAAAACAGTATCCTGTCTGCCTGGAACAAAGTCCAGGCGCTAGATTTTCCGATGCGCTTATCACCAATAGTGCGGAGCCTCAGTTGGTGGTTGGTACCCGAGAATCCACGGAAAGGGAAATCCTTTTTACCAGTTACCTGGAAGGTGGTAACAGATGCCAGCCTTTCAGGTTGGGTAGCAGTTTTGGAAGAGATGACTTTCCAAGGTAGATGGTCCAAAACCGAGAGGACCTTACCCATCAACATTCTAGAGATTTGTGTGATGTACCTAGCCCTAAAGGCCTGGACATTCAGGTTGCATGCGGGAAAGATGCGTTGGTGACTCCGTGACATCAGTTCTCACTGATTTATGCATTCCCTCCTATTCTGCTGCTACCTCGACGACTTTGCAGGATCAAACAGGAAAAGAAGTCTGTACTTCTAGTGGCCCAGAAGATCTTGGGAGGCAGAAATGGAGAAGACGGCGGTAGGGTCCACCACGTTCAGACCTGCTATCACAGGGACCAGTGTTCCAGCCTACCTTACAAACGCTAAATTTAACGGTTTGGCTATTGAAACCCACATTCTGAAGAGTCGTGGGCTTTTGAGGAACGGTAATTTCTACCTTTATTAATGCAAGGAAAGCCAGATTCCAGAGTCATTTATTATAAAGTCTGGAAGGCATATGTCTCCTGGTGTGAATCTAGGGGTTGACATCCCAGCGAGTATGTCATGGGGAGAATCCTTGCTTTTCTGCAAATGGGGTTAGAGATGAAGCTGGCCTTGAGTACTATTAAGGGCCAGGTCTCAGCCTTGTCAGTATTTTTTTCAACGTTCGCTTGCTTCTCCTTCTTTGGTCCAAAGCTTTATACAGGGGGCAACGTGCCTTAATCCACCGTTAGAGCGCCCCTGAACCCCTGGGAGTTGAATTTAGTTCTGTCGGCATTACAGAAACAGCCTTTTGAGCCGATACGACCATATTCCCTTGGTCCTTTTGACAAGGAAGCTAACTTTTCTGTTAGCCATTTCTTCTGCAAGAAGGATATCAGAATTGGCGGCTCTTTCTTGTAAAGAGACATATTTAATCATGCACAAGGATAGTGTAGTATTGCGTCCTCATCCTAGCTTTCTACCGAAGGTGGTTTCAGGTTTCCATCTAAACCAGGATATTCTGCTTTCATTTTTTTCCAGATCCCTATTCTACGGAAGAAAATTCACTTTATTCTCTGGATGTAATGAGAGCGGTCAAAACCTATTTGGAAGCGACTGCTCAGATTCGCAAAACTGATGTTTTGTTTGTGTCGCCTGAAGGTCCTAATAAAAGGACAGGCAGTGTTGAAATCTACCATTGCTAAGTGGATTTGACAAGTAATTGTTCAAGCTTGTGGTTTGAAGAGGAAAGTTCCACCTTTTCAAATCAAAGCACACTCCACAAGGGCTGTTAGTGCTTTGTGGGCAGTGCATCACCAAGGCCACAACTTGGTCTTCAGTCTATTCATTCACCAGATTCTATCAGATGGATGTGAGAAGACATGAGGATATCGCCTTTGGACGCAGTGTGCTGCAGGCAGCGGTACAAGGTTCCCCAAGTCTGATTGCACCCTACTTTTTTTGTGTCTCCCTCCCGTCAGCATTGCTCTGGGACATCCCATCAATAAATACTGTGGCTCTGTGTCCCGTGATATACTAAAAAGAAAATAGGATTTTTATAACTGCATACCTGTAAAATCCTTTTATTTTGAGTACATCACGGGGCACAGAGGTCCCTCCCCTCTTCTAATACACATATATTACTTTGCTACAAAACTGAGGCACTTTCAGTAAGGGGAGGGGTTATATATAGGGGCTAAACTTCCTATGTAGGGTGTGCCAGTGCCCATCACCTAGTGGTGCCTATATAATCCATCAGTAAATACTGTGGTTCTTTGTCTCGAAAAAAATGATTTTACAGGTAAGCGGTTATAAAAATCCTATTTATTTATTTATTTATTTATTTATTTTTTTAAGCTCCCTGCTCCAGTTGATTAGGCGCTTCCATGTAAATTTAGTGGGTTCTCTGTTCTGTACCTAGTTCAGACTTCATATTATGGCTATATTAGCCTCTGTCCCAGCATTGGCTGTGTTGCGTGTAGTCCCTTGCTGTTGTCTGTGGGTGTCGTTGTCACCACAGGCCAGTGATGGAAGGGCAACAGGCTAAGGTGTATTAAGTGTCACTCTTTCCCCAGAAATAGTCAGTGGGAGTGGTTCACTGCTGTGCCTTCTGGGAAAGGATACTTAAGGGGCAGATGCCATTTTTTTTTTTCACTCTCACTTCATGGCCCTCCTGGCCTAAGGTATGTGACAACTCCTTTTCATCCTCTGAACTTGTTGGCCCGAGGCTACGTTATTGCAAGTAGGCCCAGGAGCTGTCTGGGGCCTACTGGTTCAGAGGTGGTCCTGTCCTGGAAGAAGCCGAACAATTGAAAGATCTGGTGGAGGACTCATCTTGGAGAGCACAGAGTGAAAGGCTGGTGACTCAACTGGAAGACGCATTCAAACCAATCTACCTCACAGTACTGTGGATGGATAAAGGAATCTTAGTACTGTGTTAAACTAATACTGAATCCTGTGGCATGATTGTTCAACAATTATTGTTCTCAAGTCTGTGGCAGAGACTTTTGTCCATGCATCATTCCGGCTGCTAGGCTAGGCAGCCAATGGCCATATGGGGATCATTGGCTTAGCGGTCCGGTTGCACGTCAGAGGATTCCAGTGCCACATCAGCAGTGATGGCTGGTGCTCAATATTGGGGGGGGCATCTTTTCAGATGCCCTATTCTGGGTTGAAGGCACTGCCATTTTTATTAAACTCACTCTTCCTCTATGTGAAGGTTCTGGCTTTCGTTTACTTACCGATTTAGTGCACTATCTTGTTTTGGGATTATTTCTTAACCCCCCCCCTTAAGAGGGCTACTGTATCATGTTTGTGAGAGGACTCTGTATTAGTAGTGTTTTGTGTTGGGAGAAAAGTCCCATCATATGCGTTTAACATAGCTCTGTGAATGATTTGTATGACTTGCTGGCATCTGTTTTTATTATGGCACAGGGAGAGAGTGCAGGTTTGCTGCCCCACCAGTGTGATCATGTTTACTAGAGTCGGATCTGGTGAAGGCGGGGCAGAATGTTGCTGGCTCCACAAGCAATCACATGTTATGCATCTGAATAGCACAGCAAGGAAGGATTGATTGCAAGAGTATCTGTTTTTTTTTTATTTTTTTACAAGTCCTAATTGGATATCACAGGACCCTAGGCAGGTTCATCATGTATTCTTTTAATAAAAGCTGCTAATTTTAAAAAGGTGGAATATGACTTTAGAAATTCTACATTGCCATGGTAAAGATTTTAATCGGTTTACATATAAATTTAAGGACGATCAAGACTCAAATGTTATACTATAACATAGATGGCATTATAGAGGGCTGATTCTCTTGCTCCACTAATATACACGATTTATAGCTCCAACTGTTTGCACAGCTCTTCAGGGAGACCGTGTAGTTGCCATACAACTCAATGGTTCAAAGGGCCTTGCTCGTGAGAATTTACAATCCAAAAGGAAAGGACAAGTAATACAAGAAGGTGATAACTGGGGATAAGCTGATGAAGAAAGTAAATGTTGTTGGGGTCAAGGAGAAATGTAGCCAAAGACATTTTGGCTATGCTTCTCCAATGGATCAAAGGGGTGCAGTTCGTTCTGCCCTCCTGTGACTCATTTTAATCCAACAGTGCGCTAAAGCTGTCACTCAGCAGGTCCAGGCTACTAAGCTGAAAAATCCAGAAGTCTGGATCCACCAAGATTCCTGGGTCAGCCCAAGCCAGCTGCTCCTGCACTCCAATGTGCAATGGAGGGGCAGAGCATAGAGCCCCTGACCTTCAATCACTGGCTTTTTGCAGGCTGAGAGCTGAGCGATCAGCAGTGTTTGACCACTCAGTTCTTGGCCTTGGAGGTAGAGGGAGAGATGCAGCTGGCATGGGTGCTGAAGCCATCTAGGTGAGTGATTTTTGTATTTTTTTTTTTTTTGTGTTTTTTGAGGTCTGGGTTTCCTGTACTGCCTGAAAAGGCTGAGGAGATTGCCTAAAGGCTGGACTTGCTGGACAGATTGGGGAAAGGAGTTTGGGGATGGGAGAAATTGCCAAAATCCTGGAGATGAGAATAGGAGGCGGTGACAAGGGTGCTAGAAAGCAGAGGTCTTGGGAGCAGCAAAGAGGATTATATTTTGAGATTGGTGATGCAACTCGGGGCAGAGTTTTATAGATCGGTTTTGTGTCTTTTTGCATAGAATTATTATTATTATTATTTTTTTTTGGACCAGCAGAAGCTACTGGAGGGCTTGGCAGAGAGGGGTAGTGGACACTGAGTGATGGGCAAGTCTAGAAGCAGTATTCATGGGAGAATAAAGGTGGGGACAGCCTGTTTAGGGGAATCTGATCATGGTAAAGGAAGATCAATCGGTCTGATTTCTGATCCTGCTGTTCAGCATAGAACCTCGTAATTCTGGTCCTAGGCTTTTGCTTACAAGACCTACATTGGAGGAGCTGCATTTGCCACGTACAGCCTTCCATACGCGCAAATAGCTGTACGCAGTTATGCTTTTGTAAATGTGAGGATAAACTGTGATTTAAAGTGGTTTCAAAACCTTAGTTTGTCACCTTAATGAATTCTGTGCAGAAAGCGGTAGTAAAGCCCGCTTTGTTAATTTTACCTACAGGTATTCACCTCGTATGCAGCCAGTGACATCCCAAGTGTATGTGCTCTGAAGGTCCGGCATATCTTAACGGAACTTCAGAGCTACGTGCCGGAACCGAGGGCTCCGGTGCGCATGCACGGGAGTGATATCATCATGGCTCCAACCAATTACACAGCCGAATCACGCAAATCCAGAAGGAAGACCGGGGGAAGATGTTGGCCCTCTCAGCAGTGCCCAGGTGCTGTGGGAGTGCTTTATTCTCAGGTAAGTATTACATAATATGGTAGTATGCGATGCATACTAGCAAATTATTCAACTGCCTTTGTACAGTTGTTGTTGTGTGTGTTGTGTGTTTGTTTTTTTTTTGTTTTTTTTTTACCAGCCGCTTTAAGGTGACAAATCCTTCTGTGCTGCAGTCTGCCCCCCCCCCCCCTTTTTTTTTTCCTTACCTGAGCCCGAGCCGATCCAGCGATGTGCACAAACACAACACAATGTCTCCTGTCGCTGTCTCTCTCCTCACTGGACAGATCGATGGCAACAGTAACAATTGGCTCCCGTGGCTGTCAGTAAAATCTGGTGGGTTGGGGCGGGCCTAGTAGCAGCAAGACTGAGGAGCGAGCACTTACAGGTGCAGTGCACCCAATGAAGAGGAGGGGCCTGGAGCGCCGGCGGGGGACCCCAGAATAAGAGGATTGGGGCTGCTCTGTGCAAAATCATTGCACAGAGCAGGTAAGTATAGACATGTTTTGTTTTCTTATTTTTTTGAAAACCAAAGCTGTATACCACTTTTAAAGAAGCTTTAGCAACATATTTTCAAACGTGAAAGTTCAATTTTTAGAAAATAGGTTGGATGCGCAAGTAAATGCTGATGCACAAAAACAATGTTTGCAGGAGCAGGGCCGTATACAACCATTCAATGTATGCTGGTCCCGGAAAAATGTTGGCAAATGACACTAGGCACATAATAAGCCTATAAAAGCTGGTGTGCATGCCTCTCGCTCTATAGAACAAGCAAAGTTGAATGTGACTTATTACTACTAGGTATATCATACCCTGGATAAACGAAAACCTTTATAGGCCTATTTTCTCCAACAAGGACATAGACCACAATACGGACCTAAGAAATGTTCTTCCCTTCATGCTACCCAAAATACTGTATACCTTGGCTGGAGTTGTACTTTAAATGAAATGGTTTACTGCCCCCCAACGCACACTTTTATTTTCTAAACATTTATTCATCATTGAATTAACAATTGTTATGAGTGCTGCCGGGATGATGCAGAAAGACCCCCGTTCCGCTACACTGGACCGTGGAAGATTTACCATTTTTATCAGTCTGAAGAAAATGTGATGTGTTGGAAAAATTGCGTGAGCAAATTGCTGCTGGTCCTGAAATATTACAGCTGATAAGGCAGATGGGCTATCTTCTAGATAGGACAATGGTTTGATTTGACTTCCTGCCATTCCGAACATGTAACCTAATTCTACTTGTAGTGCACAGTAGATTGACGCTTCCCACTTAATCCAATCTCTCCGTTCCAGAATACCAATGACATGTCAGACGTTAAGATAATCTCGGCAGACAGGTGCAGGACAGTCATTGACAGAGGATCATTAAGGTTCTCTGCCTTTTTGGTCTAAAAGTAAACCATGCATATGAGAAAATTACAGTGCCTTGACAGCAATTGTAAAATAGGACAAACCTGGTGAATCTGCTAATTGCAGGTGAGGTCTAATTTGTCTCGTGTGAATACATAAACAACGTTTCAACCTATTTTGATACATGAACTGAAGCAAAATATAGTGATCATAAAATCTGGTTATTAAAAGGGATATGAAATCAACATATAGTGATTAAGAAGTCCAAAATAATGTATCTTCATTCAGACTTTCAAGCCTCTTGTGCATAGACCTAAGTCAGTGATGGCGAACCTTGGCACCCCAGATGTTTTGGAACTACATTTCCCATGATGCTCAACTATTCTGCAGAGTGCATGAGCATCATGGGAAATGTAGTTCCAAAACATCTGGGGTGCAAAGGTTCGCCATCACAGACCTAGGTGAAACCACAATCCACCATCTTATGAGAACTAAAACTCACAAGATCTGTTGGACTTTATTACAGAAGGTCAAAAAGCACAATAATTATCCTGCTCCCAAAATCGGATCAGCGTCCAGGACATTGTGATTCATCTCCATGGTTCACCAACAATTAAACCGACCATTCCATAGCATAAGAATGTTTGTTAAAAATCAGCAAATAAACCAATAAAAAGTTGAATGTGAAAAAAAAAACAGCAGAAAAAACTGCGAACTTGCTGCAATTCAGAATGTGCGCACAAAGCACTGTGTACCATACAAGATGAAAGCCCTTTGACAGAGGTCTGAAATGCAGCAAGGTTGGCACTGCCTGAAATGTATTGGATGTAACGGCATATCCTTTGTGACCACACCACAGGTTCTTCAGAGATTTGCTCCAAGGTCTTTGACAATCTGTGACCATGCCAAATGTAAGTGGCTGTAAACCCACACATTAAATACACATTAAAGTGACTATCCTCAGGAGATACCCAGAGATTAAACAAATTCTCCTACATAAGTTGGTATAAGCATTTATCTGCCGCACTCGCTTGTCTATAGTTTCCTAAAACACACAGGTCAAAGGCTGTTTCTCAGCTCCAGCAGGCAAAGGGTGGGGGTCTGATGTCTCACACTGCAGAACATAGAGAGGAGAGCCGAGTGTAATCTGAGACCTGAGTTAAGGGAATGGACACAACCGCCTTTACACAGTCTCGTAGGAAAAACTGCACAGCTGAGGCTGTCCGTCATCTTCTGTGTGCTGGATGGGCAGCAGGACTCTCCTGAGATTCTTTGGTGTCAGCATAGACTTAGAAGTGACCTGCAGGGGAATGACTAAACAGACAGAAATAACACTAAGCGCTGTGGATTGAGGCTAGTGCACACTATACAGCAACATGCTCTGTTCAATTTTAATTTCGGAGGTTTACAATCACTTTAACAGATTCCCACTATACTGTAAATGGCCAGGTGGGACTAGCAATGATCCAGGGGGATGTTACGGTACGTTGTCCTCCCATTCTCACCACTCATTGATGGCCTCAAGGCCCTTGGGCACTGCTGATCACAGTTCAAGGTACAAGGCCTATGTTTTTGGGTCTGTCCCATGTCATCTCTGTGAACAATCACAGCGATCACAGTAGTAAACAAGCATGAATGCAGCCAATTGGTGTAAGGAAACTCATTACACAATCATCATGACTGTAAGCAACCGGTGTAGTAATGAAAAAATAAACGCGATCTTAATGCAGCAGAGTGTATACAGAAGATTAGGAACCCACTGGATTTCTTACCTGTTAACTGGTCATTTTCTATATTTGCAGCTTTTGTGAAGGTATAAAACAAAGGGAAATGCGCATGTTTTCTAAGATGTACTGCCTATGTTTTTTATTTCTGATTTTTATACTTGAATTCTGTGGTATAAACTCCTCTAACAGACCTGTCGGTGCTGTTATCTGTCTTTATTATCATTGTTTGTGAAATGTTCTGACATTTCCTGCATAGTTTGTAAATGGCAAAATACATTGTTATCTTTTCTTTACAGGGTATGAGAAGACCGATGATGTGTCAGAAAAGACCTCCCTGGCTGATCAGGATGAAATGAGAACGATTTTCATTAACCAGCCTCAGTTTGTAAAGTACTGCAACAACCATGTCAGGTAAGGATTTTCTGTAGGGTTGAAATTGCTAAAAATGGCAGGAAGGCCAGCTCTTTATAAGGGAAATATATTTGCTACATGCCTTGTTTGGATACCATTAGTGTACTGTTCGCTACTGTACTCTTTGCAGTTGGCTATAGCCAAAACCATTCAGTGCAGATGTAAGAAAATCGGAGGTCTTGCCCTCCAGTGGCTTTAGGAGCTCAGTGTGAGGATATGAGAATGCAGGAATCCTCCCTTCTACCCAGCCACTATACATACCATTGGATCCCTTAGTGAACTATTTTTGCAGCTTCTTGGCTTGTTATAAATGAGTAAAGCTGGGTATACTGTATACGCATCAAAATTCCATTGGTTCATCAGGAACTGGACGTGTTTCATTACACATGTATCCCTCTGTTCAACAGAAGCAGATCTAATGGCCCTGCTGGAAAACCAGCATTCAGTCAGCCAATGGCTGCAGCACTGATCCGTGTATTCTGATGGGAGGTGAATCCCTGCTGTTAGGATACAACCGCACAGCAGTTTTTGAACAGTTCTGCTAATAGGAGCTGATGACTGAGTGCAATAGGTCTAATTCTGAGGTCTGTTAGACTGCAAAATCCGTGAGACACCTTCACTTTCCTGTTTATAGCAGTTATGCAGCTAAGACTGTGAAATTGGGGGTTATTAGTACAAAAGACTCAAGTCCCAAATCTTCAAAGTGTCGTTAACCCGCATCATTACTGCAGAGCAGTGTTGGCAGCTGGTGCACATGCTGCATTTTCAGTGAGTTTTTATTGTGAGCATTTCCTCCTTGGTCACAGTTGAGCAGCCCATGTAACCATGGAGCCACACATGTGGCCATATACACAGTGGTAAATAACTTTCTCACTCCACCATGTCCACTAAACAGCTAAACACAACAGGGGTGCGATGATATATGTAGAATGGTGGTGGCTTCACCTTCCTCTTCACACATCTTGTGATTGGCAGAAAACCACTCACAATATTGCTAAAAATTAAGATTTGCTTTCAAACACATATTTGTATGATGATTTAAAAACTTCTTTTTATTGATATTTATTCTTATTTTAAATGCTGTATTTTTTTAAAAGTGATCAGCAGCAGAGGACCAAAAACTCCTCCTGCTTATGTTTCCCTGCAGACAGTCTGGGTAAGAGCTGGGTCATGTGACAGCTCTATATCGTTTAGGGAAAAAGGTACTTTGAGTGTTTGACACCATTCTTTGTTTCTTGGGTATCCACTGAACTGATCCACTGAACCTGCATAGCCTCCTTCTAAGTCGGGCTTTCTGTACATGTGCTCGCTATCGTGGGACACATGCATGGACCTGGCTCAGCGCCTCCTGCCTTTTAAACCACCTGTACTTGCAATCCCTTGGGACATATTTTCTAAACTTCCTACTGTCTTCAGTGAGGTTCACAGGGAGAGTTCACCCTTCCTGCTTAACAGTGTATCAAGTACTCCCAAAGGGGAATTTTCTCATACCTATACCATGGCAGATCATAGGAGCAGGTGGAGGGAGCTGCCATGGGGGTTCTGCTGGCTCACATTTGGCTAAAAAGGCAGGGGGTGCACCATATCCCCTGTGGGCCCTAACCATGCCGGTCAGTCCTGATCGATAACCCCAGAATGAACCCTCCCTAGGGTCCTAAATACCACCTGGAGTGGCCCATGCTTCTTGCTTGTCAAGGGAGGACATTTCTAAAATACCACATTAGAATTTACAGGTCAACTTTTCTAGAGTCCTAAAATCGGTCTCTGATCTCCTTCAAATAACAATATCTAGGTTGCAATTTAGACATGCAAGATGAGGTATTTGGCATGGCTTAAGGGCACCTTTTCAGTCTTTGAAGCAGCATCCTCATGCCCTGACTTGGAGCTTCCTGCACCAACCTTGCCAAAGGTAATCAGCCTGGGCATTCAAAATGCCTCATTCCCTATACACTCACTGCTACAGCCTGTTCTGCATGGTGATGGGCCTGGACCTGGATACAGCCAATCATCTGGTCCTGAGGACCAGTTTACCACACTGCTTCTAAGTCCTTGGGTTTAAAGACTTTGCTGTTGAAGTCCAAGTCCTGAGGAATAGGGGCATACCGAATGCAGTTATCACTACCCTGGGAATACTAAAAAAAAAAACGCTGGAGTTGGAAATCAAGAACCAACAAGCCTTATGTTATTGAAAATGGTACAAAAAATGTTGATGGGACTTTTAGGGTGCTCATATAAATTTGACACCAACAAAATATATTATAAAATCTAATTTTTTTTTAAATCCATATGAAGAATAATTTCTTAATTTTTAAAATGCACCTTTTTAGAGCCTCTATAGACCTGTTTGTAATGCAATGTGTTCTCCATAGGGCAAGTTATGCCACATACATAATTATGGCTTAAAAGTGTGACCTCATTACCCTCACCCAGCGTTTAACAATAAAAAAAAATTGATCCTATTCCCTTAAAGCATGTTATGCAGCACAGAGCTTGTGCTGTGTAATTTGGTCTTCTGTATCCCCTCTGTAAACTGACCGGTTTATCATGGCTGCTGAGCCCTGACACCGTGGTCCGTTTACGTGCCTCAGTCATTTGTTGTCTCCTGTCCTCCTCTATCCTCTTTCTTCCTTCCCCTCCCTGCCCTGTCAGCTCCTGTGTCAGTGCCCGCCCCCCTCCCCTCTTGCTGCTGAAGCCTCATTTCAAACTTTATACCATCCTGTCTGTTTAATAATCCTATGTGTCTGTGTCTTTTTTTTTATTAAAAATAAGCCGTTCTTTACCAGTTTTTAGATCGCCGCTCATGTGACCCTCCGCCTCTCTCCTCCTCCCCTCTCGATTGATGTCAGCGAGGAATCTTCTGTCCCACCCGCTGCAGCTGTCAGAAAGGGAGAGGAGAGATGCGGTACTCCTTCTTTTTTTTTATTTTTTATTATATCTGGCTTTGTGAGAAATGCTTTATTACTGGCTTTGCAGTACACACAAAGTCAATTCTAAAGCATTTCTCACAAAGACAGATATAATGTATTTCTTACAAAGCCAGATATAAAATGCATTTTTCTTTCAAAGCCAGTCATAAATAAGTACTGCTTTATATCTGGCTTTGTAAGTACTACTTTTAGTAGTACCTACAAAGCCTGTAATATGCCTACGCAACCTGTTAAAAACCCAATCCACAGCCAACATGATCTCCCCTTAAGCTTGAGCCAGTCGTGTGGCTACTTAGGTAGAGGAATTCTCAAAGACAATAGGTGTACACTCTGAAAACAAAAGCCTGGCCTTTGCAGGCTAATAACAGACCTCTGCTGCAATACAGGGAAAAAAAAGAGTAATTACCATTGCGCTGTCTGTCCCCAGGGCATCCGACTACCTCACTGCACAGATGGATAGTGTCGATGCTGGCAGGAGGAGAGGTGGGCCGCCCTTCTTTTCATTTATACAGCTGCTGAATTGGACCATCTTTTACGTGTAGGGTCTCCCAGGATTTCTCTGATGTGCCACCCCAAGAGCAGCCACGTGCCAAGTCTGGCACGTGTGCCAGGGTTTGCCGACCCCTGAGTTTATAGCATTGTTAACCTACTGGCCCACTATGTGTTCTCATCCAGACGGGTTTAAATAGAAGACCCGAATTCAGGGGCAGACTGACCATTTGGGCACTGCCTGATGGTCCCATGCCACTAAAGGACCCCATCAGGGTTGCCAGCCTCAATAAAACCAGGGACAGTATGTAAAAATCTGTGTTTTTTTAAAAATCCCAAGATTATAGCTGCCCCGCCTCTCCAGTACCTTTTCAGTGTGTGTATGTGTATTCTGTATGTGTATACTGTGTGTATATTGTGTGTTTGTGTGTGTATAATGTATGTGTGTATACTGTGTGGCCCCATAATCTCCTATTGCCCGGGGGCCCCTAATCTCCTATTGCCCGGGGACCCCATGAGTTGTCAGTCCGTTCCTGCCCGAAATAAATCAAAAGATCCTTCCATAATCAGAAAATCGTACAGAAAATGCTGCTTTCGCAAGGTTTGTGCTATAATCTGATCGTTGGTATACAACTTTTGTCCGAATTTTTCTGAAAGGACAAACGCATTTTTCTCGTACAATACCAGGTCATACAATTTTTGTTTAACCAGTTGCCGACCAGCCGCCGCAGTTATACTGGTTGGCTCGGCTGCACGAATAGCCAAAGCTGTACGTTGTGCACGGTTAAGGGGAGCGCGCCCCCGTGGCTATGGGATATGTTACAGAACCGATCAATTATTTTTGGCCTGGATCTGCTAATCGGTTTTGGTGAATAAAATGCCTCCTCTGTCTGTGTAATGTAAACACTGGCAGAGGAAGTGATGCCATCTCCCCTCGTGGAGCCCTTTTTGGTTCCAGTGTGAAAGGAGATGACATCTCTGACTACACTAGGCACACCTTTCACCCCCTGATCACCCCCCCCCCCCCTCCTTAACTCTTTCACTCCCTGTCAGTGCCACCAAGTGCAGTTTTCAGATATTTCACTGATCACTGTACTGGTGTCACTTGGGACACTAAACAACGTTAGGGCAGTTGGTGGAAGTGGTAGGTCCAGGTAGGTTTAGGGTACCCCCATAGATTCCATAATAAAGGTTTTAACCCCTTTGATTATCCCCCAGTATAGTGTACAGATCTCCTTTCTGATCACCGTATTAGTGTCACTTGTAACTCTAAACAGCATTAGGGCATTTAGCGGTTGTCCCAGATAAGTTTAGGCTACCCGCCATATAGTCACTAATAAAGGTTTAACGCCTTGATCACCCCCAGTTAACCCTTTATAATAATACTTGGTAGCTGCATGACCAAGCCCACTCTTTGAACAGTTTCAGTAATTCATTAGATCATAGAGCCAGAAAAAAACTAGGCTATGTAGTTCATATTTTTTGCATCTTAAAGTGGTTGTTAACTCTCACATATACCCAGTGAAGTAACTGGCCTCAGGTTATACACAGACATGAAAGAAATCCTCCTACAACCGGGGCTGGTGCAAGGATCTTTGACACCCTAGGCGAAAACCTCATTTTGCCGTACCCCCTTGTCTCCACCCCTGACTCCACCCCCTTTGTCCTGCCCACGTATACCCCGCATTTTTAATCAAATGCAGGCTTACCAGTGGCCCATCAATGTAGCCTACTAGTGCCCATCAATGAACGTTTGCTTGCTTCCATTAATTCAGGAGCCGGGACACATACACCGTCCTCCGTTGCCACCATGCCTCTGACACTATGTGCAAACAGCGGCGGCTGCATGCTGATGCTGAGACTTAGTTGCTTGTTCTAGAGAGAAGAGAGTAGGAACACAAGTGACCGGGCGCCCCTAGGCAGCAGGGCGCCCTAGGCGGCTGCCTAGTTTGCCTAGTGGTAGCACCGTCCCTGCCTACAACCTATTTATCTGCAGTCTTCTCTACATCCCTTCAAAGTGCAGAACTTATAAAGCTTGTCTAAGCTGTCAGAAAACATTACACTCTGCAGAGCTCAGTGAGGAGAGCTGATTGGAGGGAAGGGACACGCCTCCCTGCACACAGGAACAGAGCTGAGGCTGTCTATCTGCTGGAGGTCCCCCCTCACCTTTTTTTCTTTTGGTGTCAGAAAAAGGAACAAAGCAGCAAACAGAAATGACACTTGGTTCTCCTAATTGAAACAAGCACGCACTATAGAGGGATAGTCTTCGTTCATAAGTCATGTCTGAGGTTTACAACCACTTTAAAGCAGAAGTAAACGCATCCTTAAAATAAAAACAAACTGCGCTTATCCAAATATTACACTAAAGTCCATAGTTTCATTTCAAGTCCCAAAAAAAGCCACATTGTTCAAATAATCGCAGGAAAAAGGATTATTGAAATCGCTAATTGCTGAAACCACAATGTGCATGCATAAACTCCAAACAGTGCCCGATCACCATAAATGTAAGTTATGCTTACCAGAGGGCTAGCATTAAAGGCAATTGGCTAAACCTAGCCTAGGGCCTTTATGTTTGCAGATGTCCACACCAGGAAACAATTTACGCTAGGTCCGTTCGGAAATCCGTATGCTTTCACATATTGCTCAAAGAGAAAAAAATGGCTACCATAGTGTATTATATTGGAAAATACCAAGTAGATTTATTCAAAAGTTGCACTTACAATTTCGTAAAACTGCATGTAAACAATACTGCCGGCCGGCATATACGAGCGGAGCCTGTCCTCCTCAGACAAACAGCATGGTGACGTCACTGCGTACCCATCCTTAAAACAGTTTAATTTCTGGCACGTGCCAGAAGTGGAATGTTCCCATTGGTTGTGCTCTCAACCACACCATCAAACCAGCTGGTTTCATAACTGATCACATGTGCAGCACCATGGCAGTCGTAGATTAAACAGAGGCAAAGATGGCTGAAAACGATGGGGGGGGGGGGGGGGGTTACTCACACTTTAAGGATCTTTTTTGAATGAATGCTGCCTTATTACTGGGTTAACAATATCTGTGGGAAGTCTGAAGTTTATTGCTGAAAAAAAGTATGGAGACTAAAATTCGGTTTTCTTTTTTTTTTTTTATAATTTCCAGCACTGCAAAATACAATGCCCTCACCTTCCTGCCAAGATTCCTGTACTCTCAGTTCAGAAGAGCGGCCAACTCGTTTTTCCTGTTCATTGCCTTGCTTCAGGTGAGCTCCATAATGCTAAACGTAATGCACTGTACTTTCCTGGCTGTTTATTTAGGAAACATATGTTGCAAAGAGATGACGAAATGTGTATGGGGAAAAAGTTTTATAATTGCAATATATCAGAACAGAATCAGAAAAAAAGTAGTCTTTACTTACGGTAAGTGGTGGATCTACCTTGTTCTAATCTGGAGGTTTATATTGCCATTTGAGGTTCATAAAGGACTTGATACACTGGCTGGTGGTTATGTAATGTTACTATGGTGCATGCGTAAAATCAAGAATACTCTACGTCTGCATGTGTATTTGGTGTCAGTTGAATTGTACAGCAGGTATGTATTGATTTGAACAAATGGCAAAGAAAAGCATTTTGCGCATTTTACCAATGCACAGGACTAGTCTGTAAACTAAAAAGCGTGCAAAATGCCTTGTGCAAAAATGCCTTGTGCAAAAATGTATACCCTTTAATAATGTAGAATACACTATACGAGTGTAGCACCTTATTATGAGCTTGTGCTGAAGATCTGACGGCTTTCAGTGGCCAGAGGAGGAGCTGAGTGAAGCCTGTCCTGGATATTTACTGAGTTTTAAGAGATTAGTTCTGCTAGAATTGTCGGATATTGGAAAACCTTGCTGTCCTCGTGTCCTACAGCTCAGAGCAGGCGCCTTTTCGGTTTGCAGGGTTGCTATGTTAATGATTTTTGGAGCCCCTTTCATAGTTGCATAGTAGGTGAGGTTGAAAAAGACACAAGTCCATCAAGTCCAACCTATGTGTGTGATTATATGTCAGTATTACATTGTATATCCCTGTATGTTGTGGTTGTTTAGGTGCCCATCCAATAGTTTTTTTTTTTTAATTGATGCTCCCTACTGAAACCACTGCTTGTGGAAGAGAATTCTACATCCTCACCGGTCTTATAGTAAATAACCCTCTAAACAGTTTGAGGTTAAACTGCTTCTCTTCTAATTTTAGTGACTGGCTGTGTGTCTTATTAAATTCCCTTGCATGGAAAAGTTTTCTCCCTATTGTGGGGTCACCAGTGCGGCATTTGTACATTGAAATCATATCCCCTCTCAATCGTCTCTCCTCCAGAGAGAATAAGTTCAATGCTTGCAGTCTTTCCCTATAGCTGAGATCCTCTAGTCGCTTTATTAGCTTTGTTCCTCTTCTCTGGACTCTCTGCAGTTCCAGCACATCCCTCCTGTGGACTGGGGCCCAGAACTAGACAGCACACTACAGGTGCGGCCGGACCAGAGTCTTGTAAAGTGGTAAAATTATTGTTTTATCTCTGGAATTAATCCCATTTTTAATGCATGCCAATGTTCTGTTGGCCTTGCTTGCAGCAGCCTGGCATTGCATGCCATCGCTGAGCCTGTCATCTACTAGGACTCCCTAGGTCCTTTTCTGAAGCCTATACTGATTTTACTTGACTTTATCATTGATGGTGAAGACAGTTTGGTCAGTCATCAGTTTTCCTAAGTGGCCATTTGCTTATATAGCTTATGTATTATAAGCCAGAAGTTAAACGCTTTGTTCTTTTAATGTCACCATTGACCTGCATAGCTATAATCATGGAGAAATGCATCTTTATAAAGAGACCCCAAAATTCCAGCTTTTTTTAAAATTTTATTTGCAAAGCAGGTCATTGCAGTGTGTCGGACCTCTAATTTAGGCTGCGTTCCGTCGCACAGCGGGGGGTCCGGTGCGTGCTGCTTCACCGTTTCAGGTCAGATTTCAGCCCGAATTTTGGGCTGAATTCAGACCTGAAACGAAAACAAACAAAAGCACATGTTTTTTGTGCAAAATGCACCAGATCTGCTGCAGAGATATATGAACTGGATCCATAGAGAGCCAGCCACATTCTCCTGCTATGCGAACCCAGCCTAAAACACACAGCAGATATTGGCAAGACTCATGTACACCGGCAAGTTTGCCCTTACATTAAAAATGGGTGTATATCGACACTCGGGAGACACAGGTGGTGTTAACAGCCAGCAGCTTGTTGAAATCGATAACACTGAAAGACACTTCTGCTCTAAGCACATCTGAGCATTACTCATGGACAGGCTTGTTGTCTCTTGGACCAGAAGCGAGTTCCATATTCTGTCTAAAAATATTACCACCTACATTTTTCTACCTTTTTTTTTAAGTGTTACTAAACCCAAGACCCTACATTTTACTATAGCTGGTCTCTCCCAAAACAGGGAAATGCAATTATTTTAGTAAATATAAATGGCTAAATACCCTTTTCTCATCAGCATTATATACCAGTCTTGTGACTTCTTCTATCAGTGTCCGACCGTGCGCTGGTTAACCACTTAAGGCCATTTTTTTTTGTGGTACAGCACTGCATTATCTTAACTGACAATTGCACGTTTATTCGACGCTGTACACAAATAAAAAGTATTTCCTTTCTTTCCTACAAATAGAGCTATCTTTTGGTGGTATTTGATCTCTTCTGTCGTTTTGTAACTCTTTTTGTTTAAAAAAAATAAAAAATTTACAAAAAAAACTTTTTTTTTACTTTCTGCTATAAAAAAAATCCAGTAAAAAATCTAATTTCTTCTTCAATTTAGGCCAATATGTATTTTTGCTGTTAAAAAAAAAATCCCAATAAGCATATTTTGGTTTACAGAAAAGTTATAGCATCTACAAACTATGGGATATTTTTGTGGAATTTTTTCATTTTTTGTACTAGTAATTCCAGTGATCAGCGACATGTAGCATGACATCGACATTGCGGTGGACAAATCGGACAACGAGTGACACTTTTGACACTTTTTTTTTCTTGGAGACTGGTGACACCAATATAGAGATCAGTGCTAAATATGTGTACTGTAACTGTACTAATGACACTGGCAGGGAAGGGGTTGATATCAGGGACAATCAAAGGTTAGTGCTTTCTAACTTGGGGGGGGGGGGGGGGGGGTGGGGGGTTCAAGGTGCAGGGCTGCTTGCTTGTACTGTAAAGACAGAGACCAGAAGAAATGAAAGATCTGTCTTCTCCTGTCTCAGAACGACGATCGTCAGACAGCAGGTCCAATCACAGCGGTAGCTGGTCACTGGTGGTGTGCACCCTAGACTAGGAAGAGCGAAATCACATACAGGTACTTATGAGGCGCCCCGCTGCAGTAAATGTATGTGGGGCTGTCCAGAAGAGGGTTAAGCTTGTAGGAGGAGTTTTCTGACTGACCCATGAGACCCCTGACCCTCTGTCTGGACAGTACTGATTGGCCCTGTGCTGATCAGATGCATCTTCCCAAGAAGAAAAAAAAAAAAAACCTTCTCTAGCGATACACACCAAACTGGGCTTGTGCAGCCTGAGACTCTGTATTATCAGGAAATTATTAGGAGTCCGTGGAAGGAGAGGAGGGTCAGAGAAGATGGGATCAAACTGGCTTTTTTACACATGAGGATAACCCCTTAGGTTCCACAGTGAGTATGACGAGCATGCAGCATACTAGAGCTGCACAATTAATCGTCAAGAATCGTTATCCGATCTTGACTAAAGTGTTTCACAATTCTTTGTATGCAAAGGATTCTCTCTGCTCTTCTGAAGCCACAGCCATCAAAAGAAAGGAAGAGAAAAACTGGACAGTCTGCCAAGAATCAAAACATTTTTTATCAGCTGAACTTAAGTATAAACATTGTAACAATTTGTCAATGGAATAGACTGTGTGTGTGAAAAAAGTTTAACCACTTAAACACTAAACCTTTTTCTGACATTTGTTGGTTTCAAGTTAAAATCATTTGATAGAAAATTACTTAGAACCCCCAAACATTATATATATATATATATATATATATATATATATATATATATATATATATATATATATATATATATATATACATTTTTTTTTTTTTTTTATATTAGAGAATACAATGGTGGTTGTTGCAATATTTTTTGTCACACTGTATTTGTGCAGCTGTCTTTCAAATGCAAATAAAAACTAACCAGTAAAGTTAGCCATTTTTTTTTTCTTCCTGTATAATGTGAAAGGTTTTACGTCATGAGAATTGTGATCTTTTTATTCTAAGCAAAAAAAAAATTGTGATTCTCATTTTGCCCAGAATCGTGTAGCTCTAATACAGACTGATTTTACTATTGTCGGTTTAGTAACACTTTAACGTTTATGATATCTGTAGATTGATTTGAATATAGAGAGGCTGTATTAGCATACCTCCCAACCGTCCCTGATTCACAGGGGCCGTCCCAGAAATTAAGCCATGTCACGGGCGTACTGGAGAATAAGGGCTGAGTCCCAAAACGCCCGCTGTGCGTGCAGGGATTCTTGGTTCACGCACGTCCCTGGCTACACTTTGCATGGCAGCCAGCATCTCTCCCCAGCTGCCTTTGACACAGACAATGCAGAGCGGAGTGCACTGAATCCACCCCTCCTCCTCCTGTGTTTTCAGGGACACAGGAGGAGGCGGGGAGCAATACACCAATCTACCAGAATGCGGCTGATCTGAGGGCTGTGATGATTTCTGTGTACTTGAGACTTGCAGAGAGTGAGGGGGAAGGATGGAGCCGAAATGGGATCCTGGGAAAGGATGGCGCTGGGATGGGATCCAGGGGATGGATGGTGCTGGGTTGGGATCAGGGAGAAGGATGGGATGGGATGGGATTGGCAGATGAATGGAGCCAGGGTGGGATTTGGAGATGGATAGATGGAGTTGGGATTGGATCAGGGGATATATGGAGCCAGGATGGAATTGATGGATGGAGCTGGGCTGGGAATGGATGGATGGATGGAGCCGGGCTGGGATTGGGGGAATGGATGGAGCTGGGCTGGGATTGGATGGATGGATGGATGGGGCTGGGATCGGGGGAATGGGTTTTGTTTAACCACATCCCTTAAGCCCCCCCCCCACTGCTATGCGTTTGGCTGCGCCCATCTTTTGCCATGGCATGCTACACACACACACCGCAGGTCTTGTCCCTCAAGAATAGAGTTCTTATACTAGGCACAGGCTTCTCCATTAACCTATTTTACATCTTTAGGACATCCTCCGTTCATAGTCTTTCTTTAACTTCTTGAGATCCGCGCTATAGCCGAATGATGGCTACAGCATGGACCTGCTTTGCCGGGACGATGTCTATTGACGTCGTCCCATGCACGAACGGCCTGCGTGCCCCCTGAGGGGCGCGCGCGGCCCGCTCTGTGATCAGCGAGTCTGAGACTCGCCTGATCACAGATCGGTGCAAGGGGTCGATCCCGACCCCTTACCACGTGATCAGCTGTCAGCCAATGACAGCTGATCATGTGATCACAACAGAGCCGGCAATCGGCTATTTTTCCTCCTCGCGCTGACAGCACGAGGAGAAAAAAAAAAGCCGATCACCGGCGAGCTGGGGACAGCTCATCAGTGCCCACCTGCCCCCTGCCAGTGCCACCTGAAATATGGCAAAAAGTGCCACCCATCAGTGCCCACAGTACCACCCATCAGTGCCCACAATCTGCCTTGTGCGCACACACAGTGCTGCACCTCAGTGCCACATATCAGTGCCCATCCGCGCCACCCATCCACACCACCTTATCTGTGCCCATCTTTGCCCATCAGTACTGCCTTATTTGTGCCTATCGGTGCCACCTTATCTGTACCTATTAGTGCCGCCTTAACTGTGCCTATCAGTGCTCACCAGCGCCGCCTCATCAGCGCATTTCAATGAAGGAGAAAAATTACCTGTTTGCAAAATTTTATAACAAACTATTAAACATGATTTTTTATTTTGCATCTTTTTTTGTTTGTTTAGCAAAAAATAAAAGTCCCAGCTGTAATTAAATACCACCAAAAGAAAGCTCTATTTGTGGGAAAAAAATGATAAAAATTTAATTTGGGTACAGTGTTGTATGCCTGCGTAATTGCCATTCAAAGTGCATCAGCGCTGAAAGCTGAAAATTGGTCTGGGCAGGAGGGGGGTTTAAGTGCCCAGTAAGCAAGTGGTTAACAAATGGATCCACACTCAAACTTTTTAATGTTGAAAATTTTTACATGCATTTTGGTAACTTCAAGTTTATATACACTGTGTCTGTCTGTGTGTGTGTGTGTGTGTGTGTGTATATATGTGTATATATCCAAAAGTATTGGGATACCTGCCTTTACACGCACATGAACTTTAATGGCATCCCAGTCTTGGTCTGTAGGGTTCAGAATTGAGTTGGCCCTTGTCTTCTGCACAGGTGCGCAGTCATGTCCAAACTGTTCCCACAAAGTTGGGAGCACAAATTGTCCAAAATGTCTTGGTATGCCGACGCCTTAAGAGTTTCCTTCACTTGAACTAAGGGGCCAAGACCAACCACTGAAAAACAACCCCACGCCATAACCCCCCCTCCATAAAATGATATTTGGACCAGTGCACATAGACATGGATGAGCGAGTTTGGGGTGGAGGAACTTGATTGGCCTGCACAGAATCCTGACCTCAACCCGGTAGAATACCTTTGAAATGACTTAGAAAAACTACAAGCCAGGCCTTCTCGTCCAACATCAATGCCTCACCTCACAAATGTGCTTCTGGAAGAATGGTCAAACATTCCCAGGAACTTGGTTGCTGCTTTAATTTTTTATGCAATTTTTTTTCAAGCCTCTGCGTTTTGGTTTTGGCCAATGTCTTATCTGCTTAGCTGCTCTGACAGTGGAAAAAATACTGAAATTGCATCAGAAGCACATCAAATACATGTGGTTGTTTTTTTGGTGCATTTTCATTGAAGTTTATGGGGCCATAATTTTGAGGACATTTTTTTCCAAAATTGGTGCTGTGCTGCATGTGATTTCCATTGTCTTGGTTCTGTGCAACTCAAGTCGCATATGAAATTGCAGTAGTATGAACCTGGGTTTTATGCTACAACCTTGGCCAAAAATTTCAACTGCGGTTTACAACAAAGGTTTAACTGCTTACTTTTTTGTTTTGATCTCCAAAAAATTGATTGAGGGTGATTGAATGGTGGTGTTAGACGTGTTTGAAGGCATTTGCATAGAGTTTCAAAGTCCCTTCTTGGGGAGGCAAGGAGCTGCAGATGGGGTAGTATTTGGGTCAATACAAGGTCATGAGGTGGGTGGGGGAGGACAGCAGACGTGGTAGAGACATTAATGGAATCTTGTTGGGGAATGATTGAGAGATGTACAGAGCAGGGGCTCCTGGGATCAGAGAATGGTGGTGGGCCTTGGGGGAGCACAGATTTTCTCTTCCCTATTAGCAGAGTCTAGAGTGCTACATAGAAAATGAAGGGGGGGGGGGGGCTAAAAGAATAGAGTGTTGGATTGGGGTTAGGGGGCTGTAAATGAGCACTGCTTTGTTTTGGGTGGGATTCAGTGTTTGCCATTTTATGCGGTTTTTTGTTTTTGTTTACTGTGGTATGCGCTCCAGGAAAAAAAAAAAAACAGTATTTACTGGTACTCATTGGAATGTGTTGTGGTGCCTTTTAAAACCCTTCCATTGACTTGACTTTGGTAAAGAATGTGATGCAGCTCAGGAATGTGCTGGAAGCGGGACCTATTGCAAACTTTGGTATTCACTAATTAACAAAGTGAGTGGACTGGTTTCTGGAAAGTTCTTGTAGTTCTCTGATATATTATTGCATGGCGTTTTACGGCTGAAACAACAACTAATCGATTATGAAAACGGAGTTGTCAACTGTTTTCATAATTGATTAGTTGGTTATTAGATATCAGAAAATACAATGCAGCACACATATTGCTCAGTACACTGTCCATACATGTTTGACTTTTTTATTTATTTATTTTTTTTTTAATCTGGCATGGTGTTCTCAAAATCCATACCAGACCCAAAGTGCCTGTTGTATTTTTTTTTTTCTTTTGATTCAGCTGTCGGCAGGGAAGCCCTCTGACAGCTGATGACTCGTCTGTTAAGGAAGCAATGACCGACTTCTCGGGCCCGCTACTTAACAACCAGCTATTCACTATGCTCTGTGCCCTTATTGGTTAAAGTCTTCAGGTGCATTACTTCAGCCAATCAGGGCCCTAGAATGCACTCTATAACACACAGTGCATTGTGGGGCACTTGACAAACATCCCGCCGAGTTCCCTGCAAGTTTGGGTGTTCGGTGAACGGGCGCTGTTTGAAAATGATGCTCGACCAAAACAGTTTGCCCATCTCTACTGGCCATACACATGGATGTACATGGTCTGTCATGCTGTCTGGTGTGGTTGGCTTGACTTAGAATCTGCCCTGTTGTCTTTTATAAGCAGTTGCCATGTGTTGGGATACACAGCTGATTGGAATATTATCTGGCAGTGTAAGGGTTAGCTGGCAAAGAAGATACAGCAATATGTGGGCCAAGGGCCGTAACCATCACGTGGACTAGCTTCTTCTCTAAACATAAACACTCTGGTCGTCTAATGTTTGGAAGCCTAAACTTTTTTTCCAAGGATAAAAAGTTAGTGTTTAGGCACTTTGATTGGCCAGCCATGGGAGGTCACATGTCCTGCTGGACTGGGCTATTTTGGATTTGTTTCTTCAACACAAAAGCACAATTTTTGTTTTGCAGCAGAACATTTTACCTTTTAGGTAGTGTTCTCTGGGAAGGTATGCACATATGGAGTCCTTGTGGGTAAAGGCAGGCTGCTAGCGATTGCTCCATGCAGTAGGAGTCTGCCAGACCGCATTACTACCAGGGGCTGAGGAACAATCGGCTCTGCACTGTGAGCTGTCCAGTTGCTGAATTTCCCTTTTCTGCTTACATCAGGATTCTTGTCATTTCAGCACTCTTCACTCTCCACTGCAGGTTACTCATTTAAATTCTTGAAATTGTGGTATATTAGTATTTTTAGGTATTTGCAATCCGTAGCAATGTTTTAATGCTGCTTGATACTGGTAAACATGTAAATATTTCACTAAGCATGCTGATGAGATGGAATTTTAAATAGATGGCCACTTTATTAGGTACACCTGTTCAATTGCTTGGTAACACTAATTGCTAATCAGCCAATTGTATGGCAGCAACTCAGATGGGCTGGTCTGAGTATTTCAAAAACTGTTGATCTACTGGGATTATGCACAACCATCTCTAGGGTTTACAGACAGTGGCCCGAAAAAGAGAAAATATCCAGTGCGTGGAAGTTGTGTGGAGGAAAATGCCTTGTTGGTGTCAGAGGAAAATGGGCAGACTGATTCGAAATAATAGGCAACAGTAACTCAAACGCTCGTTCCAACCAAGGTATGCAGAATACCCTCTCTGAACGCACAACACATCAAATCTTGAAGCAGGAGCAGAAGACCACACCAGATGCCACTCCTGTCAGCTAAGAACAGGAAACTGCGGCTACAATCCGCACAAGGTTACCAAGATTGGACAATAGAAGATTGCCCGGTCTGAAGAGTTTCGATTTCAGCTGCAACAGTCAGATGGTAGGGTCAGAATTTGGCATAAACGTGAAAGCATGGATCCATCCTGCCTTGTATCAACAGTTAAGGCTGGTGGTGGTGGTGTGGGGGATATTCATTTAAATGCCACAGCCTACCTGAATGAATGAATGAAATACTTGTATAGCGCACAATGCGAACTTAATCGCCTCTGCCTGAGTATTGTTGCTCACCATGTCCATCCCTTTGTACCCATCTTCTGATGGCTACTTCTAGCAGGATAACGCACCATGTCACAAAGTTCAAATCCTCTCACCACTGGTTTCTTGAACATAACGATGAGGTCAGTGTACTCCAATGGCCTCCACACTCACCAGATCTCATCCAATCGAGCACCTTTGTGATGTGATGGAACAGGAAAGTCGCATCATGGATGCGCAGCCCACAAATCTGTGTGATGATATCATGTGAATATTGACCAAAATCTGTTTCTAACACCTTTGTTGAATCTGTGCCATGAAGAATTAAGTCAGTTCTGAAGGCAAAAGGGGTCCAAACTGGTACTAGCAAGGTGTACCTAGTTAAAGTGGCTGGTGAGTGTATGTTCACACACATTGGCTTAATTTCTGATCCTTTTGTTTCCCTGGAGCACATTCTCACTTCAGGACTTCCTTAACAAAAGGATACAATCTGCCTTCCATTCACTTTTTGTCTCGTTTTGGATAGAGTAGGGCAGAACCCTTGTCTCTTTCCCCTGCCACCCCCCCAGAACCCCAACCCCCCCCCCCTGAGCTCTGTTAGATATTCCCTTTTTCTATATTGAGAGACGTAAAGGGAGATAGCAGATGCATGAAATAAACAATTGCATGCTAATGTCTAAACTCAAGAACAAAAATGTAAGCAATTTCCCCTTACCTGTCCCCCAGTTTTCATATTTCAGGAAAATAAAATTTTCAGCAAGTGCAGAAAATACCTGTTCATCATCCCGGAAATGCAGTGTCCTTGTCACTTCCTGTAAAAATTAACGATATATATCAAATCATCACCTCTGCCTTCAATGCTTTTTTGTAAACTACAGATGAACTATGTGGTTTGTGGGGGAGGGGGGGTGGTGCGCAAATACAGCAATGCAAATTCCAAAACAAAAAGTGACTTCTAATTTAAGCGTAGCTGAAAATTGCACTCAAATTACCTGAATCTGGGTTACATATAACACTGATAATGTGTAACCTCACTAGGTGGACATCCCTGCAGCCTTTACTTTTAGAAACAGGTTGACAGTGACAGTTCCCAAATCTATCCTCGGATTCACTTCCTTGAAATAAGTGGCATTTTGTTAAAGCAGAACTTTACTCTCCATTACCCATTTTTAATCCATATGCTGCTAGCATTAGTAAATACAGGAAGGTAGATTAATAATTATTATTTTTTTTAATTTCTGGCTTCTTGTCCAGGGCAAAATGTCATACATCTCTGGGGTCTTCATGAGTTTTTTTATTTCTTTTACTTGGAGGCGGGGAGGGTCTTTCTCAGCTAAGCACATGCTCCTGTCTGCATGCCTGAGCAAAGGGCAGATGGATTTCAGGGCATGAATGCTACATGAATCACCTGCCCTTACTCAAGATGGTCATGGCTAGGAATGCTAGGGGGTGTTTTTTCTCAACTAAATCAAGCATGGAGATGTGTGAGTTTGTGTTGAATAATAATTAAATAGGTTGTTTTTTTTGTTTGTTGGTGCTTAGATACAGTTAAGTAGTTCTTTAAAAAAGGAAGTAAACCGTGGGATTTGTAACAATATCAAACACCACTTCCCTTATACAATGCACACCAGTGTATATGTGTTTTAGCACGCACTCTGGTGTGAACAAGGCCATAAAGGTAAAACTTTTTTTCTCTTGCGTTCACTGACTGACACAGCTCCTTTTATTCTTGACCATTACAAAAAAACATAACTTTCTAGTTCTGCCCAAGGGGCGGTCCCTTCAGTAACAACCCTTCAGCCTGTTTCCTGCAGCCTCAGGTTTTTTTCTGCCTAGTGAAGGAGAAGGACCTAGGAACCCTGTGGGCCCATCGGTCTGTGGATTTTTTTTTTTCTGCAGAAGTTTGCCTTTTGCGTAAGATTAAGATCCTGTGATCTGCTATCAACATCTGGCTGGGTGACAGGCTGAATACCCTTATCCTTGTAGTCTCCCCAGCCTGGCCAGTGAGCATGTGCAGACCAGAGCTCCGCGCTGGGTCGGCCACGACATGCCCCCCAGGCTCCAGGGGTGGCCGGTGAGCATAATGCCCTGGGGCACACACATGGCCGGGCTACTGATATTTGCATCACAGTGTGTCGGGCCAGCAACCACCTCGCACTCATCAGAGAGTGGGTCTGAGATGCAATGTTCCCCGGGTAGTCAGTACTGGTAATTACAGCTCCCCCTGCCTCGGTGGGGCTGAGCAGCTGGGTATCCCCTGGGAGGTCAATTCGGGGGTCCCTCTCCTCCCTCTCATCTTTCCCTGTCTTCCCCCCCCCCCCCCCCCGGGGGATGCTGCATGGACTGCTGAGCGGTGTGTGTGCGCCACATGGACAGGGGCCTCCTGGGGGGGGCCTCTCACTTTGTGGGGGGGGTGCGCTGAGTGGCTCTGCCCTGGATGTCTGTTGTCTGGAGGTCTGTCTCCCCTGATCACTGTAGCGCTGTTTGCCGCCATTTCCTCTGCCTGTTTTTCACTGTCCCTCTCTGCATACAGTGTTTGGCGGCCATTTTTGGTGTGACCAGGGAGAAGCATGGTCAGTAACCATTTTTCTGTAGTGCGGTGGCCATTTTCCCTGTGATTTTGTACTGGACGCTCGGCGGCCATTTTGTTGTAGCCTAAACATGGTTTTATACCTCAGAGCTGTTCCCTGAGGCTCAGCACAGGTTTTCTTTCACAAGCACCTGGGAGCTGACACAGGCACACCTAGCTGGACAGCGCAGAACTCGGACAGGGTGGTGAGTCCAGCGGTGGGGGCCCATCAGCCTGCAGCAGTTGGGAAGGTGGGACCATCACTGTCCTAAATCCCCAACGGGTGGCAGACAGGGTAGAGTCAGCATGGCTTCAGAAACTGGTGTTTCTTCCCCCGAAATCAAGGCAATTGCAACCGGTTCACCTGCAGACAGTACAGTGTCTCTGAACGCTTGTCAGCGGGGTCCTTGACATGTTCGTTGCCAAGATGGAGGTGGTGCTTGGGAGCAAGGGTGGTAAAAAGTGCTCCCCCCCCCCCCCGCCCCCCCCCCCGTCCTCCGGGGAGAGCTCTGACGCAGACTTGGGCCCCACTGAGGCTGGTGATCCCTGCTCTGTTGTTTCAGATGACTTTGACCAGGACTGATCAGACAGTGAGGATGAGTCCCCGACTGGGTCCGCACGCAATAAAAGTGCTGGTTGGAGCACTTATCACAGCTGTGCGTGATACCCTGAAAATTCAGGACACAGCAGATTCCTCTGCTGAGGTAGTGGTCCCTTTGGGGGGGTCCCGTAAGCCAGCCAGTACACCTAAGGTGTTTCCGTATCTGACTTATTTCGATAAGTTCATATACAGGAATGGGGACGACCGCAACTGACCTTTTTAGGTCCCAAAACGCATGGCTGTGGGTTCCCCCTTGAGGAAAGCCTTCCTAAATAATGGTCAGCTCCTCCGGCCGTGGACCCCCCAGTATCCAGGTTAAATAAAAGTAACCATGATCCCGGTAGAAGAGGTTCCTGTGTTTTAGGACCCCACAGGCAGGAACCGCGGCAGTGGCCCGTTCCTTATTTACGGTGGGGGGTTAGCAATACGACCAGTACTGACCACAGTGCTTGTGTCGCAGACACTTACTGAATGGGCGAAACTTTGCACCACAAAATGGAGAAGCAGCAAGCTACTCCCGTCTGCATGGAACTAGCAAACCAGTTAGTGCACGGTCGTAAGTACGTTGAAACGTGGCTCTGGATACGTTTCCTCTGCTATCCAGGGTTTCAGTGTCAGCAGTGGGCTGAGGCGCCTGATTTGCTGAAAGGCTGGTCTGTGGACCAGGCATTTAAAAAAAAGCTTTGACAGATTTACCCTTCCTTGGTATGTGGCTTTTTGGAGCCTCGTTGGATGACATCATTAAGAATGTCACAGGTGGGAAGAGTACCTCACTCCCACAGGCCAGGAAGACTAAGAAGCCACGCCGCAGGTAAAGGCCCTCATTTTCTGCTCAAGAGGCTTTTCCGTCCATTCGGGACTTCGGCTAGATGCTCTCAGTCCAACAGGACGACCCTTGGGTATGAAAGCATCCCTGGACCCGCAAGCCTGCAAGAAAAGTGCTACTGCACGAAGGTTTGTCCTCGCCCGTCATAAGGGGGAGGGGGGTTCGCCTTCGGGAGTTTGCAGCCTGGTGGGCCTCTCAGCTATCTGGCCAATGGGTCTGCAAACTGATTTCCTTGGCTACAAGATAGAGTTCCTCTCTTGGCCAAAAAACAGATCTTCCCTTCCAGCATACCCTTACTCCCGGCTCACTGGGAGGCCCCATGGGGGCAGTATGGGACCTGCTAAACCTCAGTGTGATAGCGTCTGTTCCGGTGTCGGAAAGTTTCCAGGGGTTCTACTCCAATCTGTTTGGAGTCCCCAAAGAAGGAAGGGGTACATCCAATCTTGGACCTAAAAAGCCTCAATTGCTTTAAGTACAGCTGCTCAGTGTGGAATCGGTTCGCTCAGTTGTCGCTGCACTCCATCAGGGTGACTGCCTGGCGTCTTTGGACATCCAGGATGCATACATGCACATACCCATATGCTTCAGGCATCAGAGGGTTCTGCGAAATGCATTTGGGGAAGCCCACTATCAGTTTGTGGCTCCCCCTTTTTGGCTTGGCTTCAGCACCCTGAGTCCTTACCAAGGTATTGACTTCAATTTTGGCGTTGACAACGCGGGATCACAATCGTAAGTTACCAGGATGACCTCCTTCTGAGAGCAGCTTCTGCCTCAGAATTAAAGGAGGATGTGGCGATCACCATGCAAACCCTGCAGGTATTTGGGTGGCTGTTGAACCTAAAAAGTTGATGTTCATACCGATTCAGCACTTAAGAGCCTAGGCTTATTGCTGGACTCAATGGAAGCGAGCATTTTCTCCCTTCAGAAAAACTGCAGACTCTCAGAGCCATGGTAAAACTATCGCTGAACCGCAGGTGGTCGCCGCTGCATTTCTGCATGCGAGTTCTGGGCCTCATGGTGACCTCCTCCTTCGAGGCGGAACCGTACGCCCACTTTCCAACAGAGTTTAGCAGAAGGAGATATTGACACAATGGGACATATCTCTGTTATCTCTGGATCAGCAGATTCGGGTGAGCCAGTCATCTGGGCTGTGATAACAAGACGCCAGCCTGACCGGCTGGGGTGGAGTACTGGGAGTACAGTCGACCCAGGGTCTCTGGTCGCGTGAGGAACACAAGTTGCCGATTTAATATGCTCGAACTCCAAGCGATCAGGCTTGCCTCTTCACATAGTCTGAGACTATGAGGGTGTACGATCAAGATCCAGCCAGACAATGCCACAGCGGTGGCATATGTCAACCATCAAGGAGGAACAAGTGGCTTGGCTGCAGCACGGGAGGTCACTCATCCTTCAGTGGACAGATCAACAGGTACCAGCTTTGTCGGCCATTACATCCCTGGAGGAAGAAACTGGCAGGCGGACTACCTAAGTTGCCAGATGCTGGGCCCATGTGAATGCGCATTGCATCCAGACATGTTCTGGCTATTGTGCCTGCGGTGGGGCACACCAGATGTGGATCCAGGATCAGCACTCCTTGGACAGACACGTCAATCGCGCTGGTGGCTCCATGGGATCAGTACCGGCTGATCGACTTTCCTCCGCAAAAGCTACTACCATGTCTGATCCGCAGAGTGGAGGCCGAGGGGGTTCCAGTCATACTAATACCCTGGATTGGCCTTGGCATCCCTGACGAGCCGACCTAGTACGTCTGGTTGCAAAGGCTCCCTGGTGACTGCTGTTGCGAGAGGACCTTCTGTGTCGAGGCCCGATTCTCCATCTTGTTTTACAATAGCTGGTTTTAACGGCACGGCTGTTGAGAGTCAGATGCTAAGATACCGAGGCCAATTGGACTCGGTGATCTCAACTATGTTGAAAGCACTGAAATCTTCTTCTCGGAAGATATACCGTCGTACCTGGAAGGCATACATCTCTGTGTGAGGAGACAGGATGGCACCCATGCACCTATTCGGTTTCCAGGATCCTGCTGTTTCTACAGCGAGGAGTAGACCAGACATTTGTTTCAAGCACCATTAGGGGACAAATATCAGCCTTGGCTGTCTTTTTTTTTTATTTTTTATTTATTTATTTTTTTCAGTGACCCCTGGCGTCTTACTTTCTAGTGAGTACTGTTGTTCAGAGGGTCCGACTTGTAGTTCCTCCGGTGCATCCACTGTTACCCCATGGGATCTGAACCTGGTGTTATAGACGCTTCAGAAACCGCTGTTTGAGAACATCAGAGGAATTCCCTTGTTGACGCTTTCTTAGAAAAGGGGTCTTTCTAGTGGCCATTACATCAGCCAGGAGGGTTTCGGAACTGGCGGCCTTGTCTTACAAGTCGCCCTATATGGTTAACCATAAGGATAAGGTGGTGTTGCGTTTGCAACCTTTTCTGCCGAAGGTGGTTTCGGCGTTCCACATCAATGATGATATTGTGTTATCTCTGTGTCCTAAACCGACACATCCTAAGACGTGGCCCTTTATTCCCTTGACGTGATCAGGGCTATAAGGATATATTTGTCTGCTACGGCTCCCCTGCGGGAGTTAGATCTCTGTTCGTTTCGGTAGCTGGTCCGAAAAAGAGGTATGGCGGTCTAGTCGATAACCATTTCCACTGGGTCAGACAGATTTGGTACAGGCCTACGCCTTGAAGGGGCAGGTGCCCCCCTTTCCTGCCATGGCCCATTCCACCAGTACAATTGGGGCCTCTCGGGCTTCCGACATATAATCTCAGTCACTCTGGTGTTCTGGCGGCGATTTAGTTGTCCGTTCACACTTTTATCAAATTCTACTAAGTGGATGTAAACACATCTTCTGTCTGCTTGGCCGCAAGTTTTTTCTACAGAGTGGATGTAAGCACTTCACCTAATGCCTGCTTGGCTGCAAGTTTTTTCTACAGAGTGGATGTAAGCGCATCATCTGTCTGGTTGGCCGCAAGTTTGCGGGGGCGGCCGTGTAATGTTGCAATCCTGCACTACTTTTTCTGTTTTAAAGAAAATGCAGTTACTTCTGAGTATAATGCACTGTTGCACTGTTACCGCAAGTTCTGATGTGGTCAGATAAGGTAGTGACTCCCTTGTTAGGGAGCACTTCTGATCGTGGATGAAGTTCTTTTATGCTTTTTCCCACCCCTCATTATGATACTGCTTGGGGACATCCCAATGGTCTAGAATAAAGGAGCTGTGTCAGTCAGCGAACGTAAGAGAAAATAGGATTTTTGTATTCACCGTAAAATCCTTTTCTCTCTAGTTCACTGACTAACACAGCACCCTCCCCTCTTATTGTTTTACGTTCTACTGCTTGTTGACGTACTGAAGCTGCAGGAAGCAAGCTGGAGGGTTGTTACTGAAGGGACCGCCCCTTGGGCGCAACTAGAAAGTTCTGTTTTTTTGTACATGTTAGCATGTTCTGTCTAGTCCTCTCCTGAAGGTGGCGCAACAACCCAATGGTCAAGAATAAAGGAGCTGTATAAGTTGGTGAACTACAGAGAAAATGATTTTATGGTGAGTACAAAATCCTATTTGTTTCGTTTTTGATAGAGTGCAGAGGGATTACAATACTTCGTTTTTAGTGCTGTCTGTCCCTGTTGAGGAGATTCTACCTCTCTATTTGTCCTGTTTACCATTGTCATTGGAAGTTAAAAGATAATTCAAATTTTTGAGTTATCCCCAGAAAAGTAAGAGAGGAAATTTTCTAATGGGGACACCAGTTCTGATGAACTCCCTTAAAGGAATTGTAAAGTCAGAAGGTTTTTAATCTTAATGCATTCTATGCATTAAAGTGGCGTTCCACTGAGAAATTGAACTTCCGCTGATTGAATCCACCGCCTGCTGTCTTCTGGGAGACGCACAGGTCCCAGAAGACAGCAGGGACCTTTCAGATCATGCATACGCAGTAGGAAACAGGCTGTGAAGCCGCAAGGCTACCTTTTAGGAAGGATGCTGGTGCCTGCATCCGGAGCTGAGGAAGGGGTTGGCTTCGGGTGAGGACATCGTGGGCTCCCTGGACAGGTAAGTGTCCTTATATTAAAAGTCAGCAGCTGCAGTATTTGTAGCTGCTGACGTTAAAAAAAAAAATATATATATTTCCCAGGCGGAACTCCACTTTAAGATAAAAAACCTTTTTGCAGCAGTTGCGCCATTGGCTCCCGCTGCAGTCAGTCAGTCAAAGGTCACAGCTCCATGTCTGAATGGACACACAGAGCTGTGACTCGGCTCGGGTGCCCCCATAGCAAGCTGTTTGCTGTGGGGACACCCAACAGGAGGGAGGGGCCAGGAGAGCCAAAGAGGAGGATCTGAGCTGCTCCGTGAAAATCCACTTCACAGAGGAGATAAGTATAACATGTTATTTTTAATTTTAAAAAAGGACGAGACTTTACCTGTAATTTGCAGGGATTTCCTTTCACTTCTTGTTTAGCTATGGGACAGGAAGTGAAGGTAAATCTCCACCTTGGTACACAGATGGCGAGGAAAAATAAATCTGATGGGTTATAACCCTCCCTTACTCTATCCAAAATGGGGGGGGGGGGGGGGGGAACTGTTGCCTGTTCTACTTTAATCCCTTTTGCAAATATGAAAGAAAATGTGACGAGGACTTCTGTCAAAGGAAAGAAAAACAGACGCACTTTAAAATTCATGCTGTTTTCAAATCACTTTTCCTGCTGTTACTCAGTAGTCCAAGTCGCAGACTCGAGTACCATTTTCATTGTTTGGGGGGGAAGACAATTTTTGTGTTTGGTGTGAAGAGCCATTAAATGAGCTAAACAAAATCGCAGTATGTGTGATTTCTGGACTCTGTCGGAGCTCCAGCTCTTTGAATTATGTTGTAGTTATCTGACAAGAATAGGAGCCCAGTCTCCAGCATGTCTGCTCTGCGCTCCATGTGACTTCCATTCAGTCTGGTACATGGTTAATGAGCGTCGGAAATGGTTTTGTGTACTGTTGCTGAACTGAGAAGTGACCATAGAGAAATATCTGGACTGCAGGGCTGTGTACCGCGTTCCTTGTGCTTGGTTTTATGACCATTAAAATGATGTGTTGATCTAAGCGAGGGCCCGTGTAGGTTTTGTCTTCAATTACTTTTTGTATCGTTATGATGTGTGCGTCTATTCCATAATGACTAAATACTGGGGAATTGGCTGGCGCTGTACAATAAGTAAGAGATAATCATGTTAGTCAGTCATTGGCCAAGAAAGTCCTTGGACAGGCAACACTTCTCTAATTAAAGTACCTCATTCCTGCTGATTAGATCTATATTAGCCGGGCACAAACAGCAGAGTCACAAGCTTCCAGCTCTCTTTAGGTTTTTGTTATAGTTGATTATTTAGAGCAGGATGGATTTGAGTTAAAGTTTATTTAAATCATAATTTAAATCTCTAGTAAAAAGGCTTGGTTTAAATCATAATTTTTAAAGAGCAACTGTCAACTGTCTCGGGGCAGCTCCTCCTCTGACCCGCCGACAGTCCCATTCGCTTTAATTGGACGGCAGTGACGCAACAAGGTGAGGGACGTGGTGGTAGCAGGTGAGTGGATGCCCGCTAACAGGCGCTGCCACCATGGATCTGAAATGACAGGTGCTCTTTAAATGTAAGGACTCATTCTTCCTGGTAGTTAGAATATTTAATATTTGCAAACAAAATTAAGTGTTTCCTATTTAGAATAATAAGCTGTCAGCTTGATAAAACAGCGATATCCAAAATGATTCAATCATACAGTTTGTAGTGTACATAGATTATCAAAACAATGGTATAAAGGAATATTCCTGAACTTTTTTTTTTTTTATCTCATACTTACTATGTGAAATTGTGTGAATGCATCAATGCAGTGCATGTTATCTCAATTTGGATTCATTAAATGAGTTTACCAAAAATTTTAATATTGCAGAATATATTGTCTCATGCTACATAACTAAGCTACGTTTCGTGCTGAATAAACTAAATTATTATTGTATCCTAAATGGGAAAACTAACTTTAGATTTTTACTCAAAAAGCATTTTAAATTCCAAAAATCCAATTGAAATAAATAAATTTTATAAAAATCAAAAAAATCCAATTGGAAAAAAAAAAAACACAATTTTTTTTTTTTTCCCTTATCGATTTTTATTCAACCTGATTTAATGCAGAACTAAACCGTCTCATCATGTACAGACCATTTTCCATCTTGGCCTCTGTTTGACCTGCAGTTGCCATGGTGCTGCACAAATGATTAGCTATGAAATCCGCCATTTGATGGCTTGACCGTTCAACTGAGGGCAAAAGCAACTGTGACCGATATTGCTGTCGGCTTGCCTTCAATTTAAGTGTTTGGGGAAACCGTTAACGTGATGGGTTGAGTTCTACTTTAAAGTGGGTCTAAACCTTTGCCACCACTTTTACTATACATGTATAGTTCAATCATTCCTATTTGAAAAAGAAGTGTAGGGTTGGAATATGGCTAGGAAGGGGGGGGATTGGCAAATTTACAGATGACCACTAAGAGCAGTCACTGAAATCATAGCCCAGTGATATCCGAGCATAGTTAGTGTTACTAAACCCAGGACCCTGCATTCACTATATCTGGTCTCCCACAGTACACAGAACATGGGAATGCAATCGTTTTAGTAATATAAACTTCTAAATGCCCTTTCTCATCAGCGGTTAGAGCAGTCTTGTGACTTCTATCATTGTCCAGCAGAGCACTGGTTAACACATGCACGCTCCCAAGGAAAAAAAAAAAACTGTAGCAATAAACACCAAACTGAGCATTTGCAGCTTGCCTCCAAGGCTCTGTTCTATCATAAGATAGTTTTGGGACAGTGGAAGGAGGAGGATCAGAGAAGACTGGATCAAACAGCCTTTTAATGCAGTGCAGAGGGTTACTCTGATTTCGGGTATATCCCATATGTTATATGGGGCGCACACACGGGAGTATCTGCGAGTGCCGGGTCCTCCAGAGGAACCAACGGATCATGGTAAATGGCCACTGACAGCGGCTGTTTACCATGTGATCACTCCGTAAAATGATGGAGCAATTGCTTGTAAACAAACCAATTCTCTTTCCCCTCTCTGTACCGATCAGTACAGTGAGAGGGGAGAGATCGGGTGCAGCAGCACTGGGCTGGATCTGTAGTGCCCACAGCACTGCTCTGTGACAATTCGGGGACTCCTCCATCTGTCCATGCTCAGCTATCCCATTTATAATCGGCAATATTCATCCATCCATACTCAGCCATACCCAGTCATCCATCCATACTCGGTAATATCCATCCATCCATCCATCTATGCTCAGCCATCCATTCATACTCGGCAATATCCATCCATGCTCAGCCATCCCATCCACCCCCAGCCGTACAGAGTCATACTCTTCCATCCCCATCCATGGTTCATCCATCCCCATTCATACCACATCAGTTCTCATCCATGCAACAACAGTGCCTCACAAAAGTGTAATAGGTAGTCAAATTAGATTTGAAATGTATGCCCCTAGAACACCTGATGCTACTCCCTGCATGTTGGTCCTCTCTATGTAGCAAGGCTGTAGAAGTCTCACACATGTGGTATCGTTATACTCGGGAGGAGAAGGACAATCTATTTTGGGGTGTAATTTTTGGTATGTACATGCTATGTGTTAGAAATATTGTATATATGGACAACTTTGTGTAAAAAAAAAAAAAAAAAATTGTTCAAAAGACTCATGACTCATAGATTATATGTTTAGGTGTTTTGTCTCCAAAATGGGTTGTTTTATGGGCCGTTTCCATTGTCCTGGTGCTCCAGGGCCGTCAAAAGTGCAAGAGGTAGTCAAGAAATGAGATGTGTAATTTATGCTCCTAGACCACCTGAAGGTGCTCCCTGCATGTATGTGGACAGGCTGTGTAAAAGTCTCACATATGTGTTATCGCCATACTCAGGAGGAGTAGTAGAATGTATTTTAGGGTGTAATTTGTGCTATGCATGTGCTGTGTAAGGAAAAAAAAGAAGAAAAATCTTGATATTTTTTTTTTTGCAAAGAATTGTGGGGAAAAATTACATTACTTCAAAAAACTCACTATGCCATTAACTAAATACCTTGGAATGTCTACTTTCCAAAAATGGGTCATTTGGGGGGTATTTGTACTTTCCTGGCTTGTTTAGGGTCTCGAATTTTAGGTTTTTTTTTTGTTTGTTTTTTTTCTTTTTATAGTGCAAAAAATAATAATAAAAAAAAACAGTGATGATTAAATACCACCAAAAGAAAGCTCTATTTGTGTGAAAAAAAAGGACAAAAATGTCATATAGGTACAGTGTTGCATGACCAAGTAATTGTCATACAAAATGTGAGAGCACCGAAAGCTGAAAATTGGTCTGGTTAGGAAGGGGGTTTAAGGGTCCAGTGGGTAAGTGGTTATTATGAGACTGCCCTTGCACAATGTCCTTCAGCATGGAAGAATTTTAGAATGTAGGCTGGTGTGATGTCTATATTTTTGTTTGCAATCACTCCACAACACTTTGTCACATATCTGACCACATTTGAAGAGAAGTTCAGATTTGTTTTATTGTATTTTTATTTTGTGTATGTGTGTATTTTTCTCTAATTTACTCATTAAACCTGTTTTTGTTTCTTTTCAGCAAATTCCAGATGTATCGCCGACTGGTCGCTACACAACCCTCGTTCCACTGCTCTTCATTTTAGCCGTAGCTGCAGTAAAGGAAATCATAGAGGATGTTGTAAGTATGCTATTGTCAGTTAAATATCTTTTACTTGATCATTTTTTGCTTTTATGAATTAATTTTCCCACAATAAACATTTTAGGTTTTTAAAGAGGACCTTTACTGTGGAAGCTATGCTAAAAAATAGAGTACAAAGGACCAATATTGCCCTCCGGGCTCCCTGCAGCTTATCTTTTTCCCATTTTACAGATTTTTACCATGCTTGCTTTTGCACAGTCTCCATGGGGTGGCAGCCATCTTGGTAGACAGGTAGGGCTTCTGCTGCCACCCTGATGACTGGTTGAGGAATATTCAAGAAGCATCAAAAAAGTTGCATGAACGGCAGGACAGTTTAAGTATAAGCAGGAAGAGCCTTGCACTATAGGTCCTCGTGTACAGCTTCCTCTGCAGCAAGAGGAATAATCAGCAGCACTGTGTAGTGAGATGAGCAGCTACAGGCAGCCGTGCCTTAGATACTCACTGCAAATATACAGCTAAGAAGCTCAAGGCAGAAGACACATTGATTTTTCAGGAAGAATTCAAGAAAGAAGGAACTTTTTTTAGGCTCCTGCTTAGGAAAAAATAACCTGTCTCGTTCTCTATATGATGGAAAATCTTCACGATTTAGCTTTATATCAACTTTAATAGGAGCTTGGTATTTTGTTTTCACAAAGGGGATTAATGCTACCTGTAAATGGCTCAGCGAAAGTAAGCATTTCTCTTAATTTTAAGCATTTCTTTGCGATCATGTCAGATGTACTTGAGTGATAATTGGCCCCTTGGGTAACCTGGGCATCATTCGAGAGGCTGTGCCCAAAGGTCTAGTCCCCAGTATTGCCTATGGTCTCTCTGCAGCTTATCTTTCCCCAACACGGACTTAGGCCTCTTGCACATGGGAGTAAAAAAATGCCACGTTTTTTTTTTTACTTCAAGTCATGACACAGGAAGTAGTTGACCAGCTGAGGGTAGATGATGCAGGGTGTGTGCTAATGCGATCAGCAGGTCTGTCTAGGAATTAAGGCAGAAGTAATGAAGCAATGTTTTCAAACAACCATGAGAACAGTGAGGTACAATGCTTGAGTAGAATAAAGGGAAAACTTTTTTGCAAAATAAGTATTTTAATTATTGGTACATAGAGGAGGTGAAATTTTAGAGGGAAGAAAAGGATGGCAAAATGCTGATATAACTTCCTGTTTGAACAGGAAGTGTAAGGGAGTGTTATCTGATGCCAGCTGAATATTGATTGTGCGAGAGTGTGGGGCATCACATTCTTTCTACTCTGGATAAAAATGACAGGATAAAAATGATTGGTATGAACATTAACCTTTTCTTCCCCCAATGTTATGTAATTTTGTAATGGCTGTAGCTATTATCAGGTTTGAATCGGACAGTTTTAGTATTTCAGCTTGTCGAGGAAATCATTGTCATTATAGTGTTGAGTATGGGTGAAAGACTGAAGTTAACGTTCCGACAGTGTGTTCAGTCAGCTGTAGCATGTTTGCACTAATAAGCGTAAATGGCCACATTTTTTACTAATTTGCAAAGTGTTTCTGTGTATACATACAGTGCAACTGGAAAGTATTCACAGCACTTCACTTTTTCCGCATTTTGTTATGTTACAGCCTTATTCCAAAATGGATTCAATTCATTATTTTCCTCAAAATTCTACAAACCGTACCTGTTAATGACAACGTGAACAAAAGTTTGTTTGAAATCTTTCACACGAACTTAAAATGGAAGTAAACCCTTCCAAACAACTTTGACCTACAGGTAAGCCTAGATTAAGGCTTACCTGTAGGTCCAAGTAATATCTCCTAAACCTATATGGTTTAGGAGATATTTGCCCGAAAATGGGCACCGCTGTCTACGGCGCATGCGCCGTAGACAGCGGCGCGCAGGCGCACTAAATGCGGCAAGTCCAAGAATGGATTTGCCAAATTTGTCTACTCCCGTGCGCATGCGCGGGAGTGACGTCATCGCGGCTCCGGCGAATGGCAGCGTCGGAGCTCCGAGACGCGACTCCCGTGCGCATGCGCGGGAGTGACGTCATCGCGGCTTCTCCGCTGTCATTCGTCGGAGCTGCGAGAGACGCCACAACCAAGATGGATGCGGCGGACTACAGGTGACAGCGGCGACTTCGCTGGCTCCTGTGTCAGGTAAGTGACACATAATGAGCTACTATGCGATGCATAGTAGTCCATTATGCTTTACCTTTGCAGGGAAAAAAAGAGGAAGTAAACCCATTAGGGTTTACTTCCTCTTTAAGTATTCACAGCCTTTGCCATGACACTCAACTGAGCACTGTTACATACTGATTCCACTGATCATCCTTGAGATGTTTCTACAACTTGATTGGAGTCCACCTTTGATAAATTCAGTTGATTGGTAGGGATGGGCCGAATCGGTTCGGTTCGCACCAGAAGTTTTAAAAACTGCCATTCTTTCGGGAGCAGTGATTTTAATAATGCTTAAAGTGAAACCATAAAAGTGAAATATTCCTTTAAATTTCGTACGGGGCGGGGCAGGCGCATTTTTCCCATGTTTAGAACAGTCTGTGCACAGTGACATTTCTAAAGGGAAAAAAAAAGTAATTTAAAAGTACTCACGGCTATAATGAATTGTCGGTCCTGGCAATACAGATAAAAGTAATTGGAAAAAAATGGCATGGGATTCCCCCAGTCCATTAACAGGGCCTTTGGGTCTGGTATGAATATTAAGGGGAACCCCGAACCAAAATGTAAAAAAAAAAATAAAAAAATTTGTGGGGGACCCCCAAAAATCCATACCAGACCCTTATCTGAGCACGCAACCTGGCAGACAGCAGGAAATGAGGATGGGATGAGAGAGTGCCCCCCCCCCCCCCTGAACTTTACCAGGCCATATGCCCTCAACATGGGGAGGATGCTTTGGGGTAGCCCCCCCAAAGCACCTTGTCCCCATGTTGATGGGGGCAAGGGCCTGCGGGTGGGGGGCTTATCGGAATCTGGAAGCCCCCTTTAACAAGGAGACCCCCAGATCCCGGCCTCCCCCCTGTGTGAAATAACTGGGTACAAATTTACCCCTACCATTTCACAAAAAGTGTCAAAATGTTACAAAAGACCAGACACAACTTATGGGCGGCATCCGTCGTATGACCCCTCCTCGCAGGTGACCATTCTTTAACCCGGCCCTGCCCCCCTCTGGTGCCCTGCGAAAGCCATGGGGAGGTCCCCGTGCTTCCGAGTGGTGCGGGGTCACCCGGGAAGGTCATCGCGTGGCCCCGCTCTCAGTTATAAAAGAACCATCACCTGCGAGGACGTGTCATACGGCGGGTGCCTCACATGGAGGCGGGTCGGTTGCAGCTTTGTCTTTTCTTTTGTTTTTTTCGGTCCGGCGAGCGAGAGAAGATGACTGGACATTGTGGTGCATTTTTATTTTTTAATGAATGACTTTTCCCAAGTTGTATCTTGTCTTTCTGTACCATTTTGACACACTTTTTGTGAAATGGGTGGGGGTACATTTGTACCCTGTTACCATTTCACACGGGGGGGAGGCCCGGATCTTTAACTTTGTTAAAGGGGGCTTCCAGATTCAGATAAGCCCCTGCCCGCAGACCCCCACAACCACCGGGCAAGGGTTGTGGGGACGAGGCACTTGTCCCCATCAACATGGGGACAAGGTGCTTGGGGGTCTACCCCAAAGCACTCTCCCATGTTGAGGACATGTGGCCTGGTACGGTTCAGGAGGTGGGGGCGCTCTCTTGTCTCGTTTCACCCCACCCCCTTTTTAAGTGTTCTCCCAGGTTTCATAAGGGTAAGGGTCTGGTATGGATTTTGAGGGGGACCCCTGTGCCATTTTTTTTTTGGTGCGAGGTTCCCCTTAATATCCATACCAGACCTGAAGGGCCTGGTATGGAATTTTAGGGGGACCCCCATGCAATTTAAAAATTTGGGTTCGGGGTTCCCCTTAATATTCATACCAGACCCAAAGGGCCTGGTAATAGACTGGGGGAATCCCATGCCCTTTTTTTTTTTTTTTTTTTCCAATGACTTTTATCTGTATTGCCGGGACCAACAATTCATTATGGCCACGAGTACTTTTGAATTACTTTTTTCCTTTAGAAATGCCATTTTGTGCAGGGACCTTTCTAAACATGGGAAAAATGCGCCACTTTACAGGCATACTATAGACACCCCCCAGGTACAAAATTTTAAAGGAATATTTCACTTTCATTGTTTCACTTTAAGCATTATTAAAATCCCTGCTCCCGAAAAAACTGCAGTTTTTAAAACTTTTTTTTTTTTGCATTGATAAATGTCTCCTGGGACAGGACCCAGATCCCCAAACAATTTTTATGACAATAACTTTCATATAAGCCTTTAAAATTAACACTTTAGATTTTTCATGTTAATGTCCCATAGACTTTAACGGTGTTCTGGTGGCTTTTCGAATTTGCCCCAAACACCGCATATTATTCGGTGTTCTGTAGAACACCTAAACAACCAAAGTTCGGCTTGAACTTATGCTTGGGCCAAACCGTTCGCCCATCCCTATGATTGGACATGATTTGGAAAGGCACACATCTGTCTATATAAGGTCGCAGTGCTTGTCAGAGCACAAACCAAGCCATGAAGTCCAAGGAAAATGTCTGTAGACCTCCAAGACGGGATTGTATTGAAGCACAGATCTGGGGAAGGGTACAGATAAATTTCTGCAGCATTGAAGGTAAATGGAAAAAGTTTTGGAACCACCAGAACTCTTCTAGGGGAGAAGGGCCTTGGTCAAGGAGGTGACCAATAACCCAGCATTTCTCTGGAGAGAGGAGAACCTTCCAGAATAACAACCATCTCTGCAGCACTCCACCTTTCAGGCATGTATGGTAAAGTGGCCAGACGGAAACCACTCCTCAGTAAAAGGCATGTGACGGCCTGTCTGGAGTTTGCCAAAGGGTACTTGAAGGACTCTTAGACCATGAGAAACAAAATTATCTGGTCTAATGAATCAGAGATTGAACTCTTTGGCCTAAATGGCAAGTATCATGTGTGGTGGGAAACCAGGCACCGCTCATCACCTGGCCAATACCATCCGTTCAGTAAAGCACGGTGGTGGCAGCATCATGCTTTGGTGTTTTCGTTTTTAGCAGCAGGAACTGGGAGACTAGTTAGGATCAAGGGAAAGAGGAATGCAGCAATGTACAGAGACATTATTGATGAAAACTTGCTCCAGAGGGCTCTGGACCTCAGACTGGGGTGACGATTCATCTTCCAACAGGAAGCACACAGCCAAGATAACAAAGGAGTGGCTACGGAACAACTTTGTGAATGTCATTGAGTGGCTCAGCCAGAGCCCAGGCCTGAACCTGATTTAAACCTCTCTGGAAATGGCTGTGCGCCGACGCTCCCCATCCAACCGGATGGTTCTTGAGAGGTCCTGCAAAGAAGAATGGGAGAAACTGCCCAAAAATAGGTGTGCCAAACCTGTAGCATCATACTCCAAAAGACTTGAGGCTGTAATTGGTGGCAAAGGTGCTTCAACAAAGTATTGAGCAAAGGCTGTTTAATACTTATGTATATTATTTTTTTAAATAAATTTGCAAAGATTTCAAACAAATTTTCACGTTGTCATTATAGGGCAGGGATGTCCAAACTTTTTTCAAAGAGGGCCAGATTTGATGAACTGAACATGCGCGAGGGCCGACAATTTTGCCTGACATTCTTTGAATCATTGAAATTCGGTCTAAGCGTGTCCATCCGAGCACTAATACACGGCCCAACAAGAATTCTCTTGCCTTTGTGGCTGTGTGTGGTGAATAGATTAACTCAAGTGTATTATTTGGATACACCATATTTATTGACGTATAACACGCACCTTCACTTTAAGGAGGGAAGCTTCAGGGAAAAAAAACTTAAAATTTTAAATAAAGAACTGTGAAGCAAAACAAGGGTCAGTGTCTATCTGCAGACCCACAATTGCTAGGAATGCAGCGCCCACCATTGCCAGGGAATTCACCCACCATTGCCAGGGAATTCACCCACCATTGCCAGGGAATTCACCCACCATTGCCAGGGAATTCACCCACCATTGCCAGGGAATTCACCCACCATTGCCGGGAATGCAGCCACCATTGCCAGGAATGCACCCGCCATTGCCAGGAATGCACCCGCCATTGCCAGGAATGCACCCGCCATTGCCAGGGATTCACCCGCCAATGCCAGGAATTCACTCACCATTGCCGGGAATGCAGCCACCATTGCCGGGAATGCAGCCACCATTGCCGGGAATGCAGCCACCATTGCCGGGGATTCACCCACCATTGCCGGGGATTCACCCACCATTGCCGGGGATTCACCCACCATTGCCGGGAATGCAGCCACCATTGCCGGGAATGCAGCCACCATTGCCGGGAATGCAGCCACCATTGCCGGGAATGCAGCCACCATTGCCGGGAATGCAGCCACCATTGCCGGGAATGCAGCCACCATTGCCAGGGATTCACCTGCCATTGCTGGGAATGCTGCCACCATTGCCAGGTATTTCACCCACCATTGCCAGGAATTTCACCCACCATTGCCGGGAATGCTGCCACCATTGCCGGGAATGCTGCCGCCATTGCCGGGAATGCTGCCGCCATTGCCGGGAATGCTGCCGCCATTGCCGGGAATGCTGCCGCCATTGCCGGGAATGCTGCCGCCATTGCCGGGAATGCTCCCGCCATTGCCGGGAATGCTGCCGCCATTGCCGGGAATGCTGCCGCCATTGCCGGGAATGCTGCCGCCATTGCCGGGTATTTCACCCGCCATTGCCGGGTATTTCACCCGCCATTGCCGGGGATTCACCCTCCATTGCCGGGGATTCACCCTCCATTGCCGGGAATGCAGGCACCATTGCCAGGAATTTCACCCACCATTGCCGGGAATTTCACCCACCATTGCCGGGAATTTCACCCACCATTGCCGGGAATTTCACCCACCATTGCCGGGAATTTCACCCACCATTGCCGGGAATTTCACCCACCATTGCCGGGAATTTCACCCACCATTGCCGGGAATGCTGCCACCATTGCCGGGAATGCTGCCACCATTGCCGGGAATGCTGCCACCATTGCCGGGAATGCTGCCACCATTGCCGGGGATTCACCCGCCATTGCCGGGAATGCAGGCACCATTGCCGGGAATGCAGCCACCATTGCCGGGAATGCAGCCACCATTGCCGGGAATGCAGCCACCATTGCCGGGCCACCATTGCCGGGAATGCAGCCACCATTGCCGGGAATGCAGCCACCATTGCCGGGAATGCAGCCACCATTGCCAGGGATTCACCCGCCATTGCTGGGAATGCTGCCACCATTGCCGGGAATGCTGCCACCATTGCCGGGAATGCTGCCACCGTTGCCAGGTATTTCACCCACCATTGCCGGGAATTTCACCCACCATTGCCGGGAATTTCACCCACCATTGCCGGGAATGCTGCCGCCATTGCCGGGAATGCTGCCGCCATTGCCGGGAATGCTGCCGCCATTGCCGGGAATGCTGCCGCCATTGCCGGGTATTTCACCCGCCATTGCCGGGTATTTCACCCGCCATTGCTGGGTATTTCACCCGCCATTGCCGGGTATTTCACCCGCCATTGCCGGGGATTCACCCTCCATTGCCGGGGATTCACCCTCCATTGCCGGGAATGCAGGCACCATTGCCGGGGATTCACTCTCCATTGCCGGGACTGCAGGCACCATTGCCGGGACTGCAGGCACCATTGCCGGGACTGCAGGCACCATTGCCGGGACTGCAGGCACCATTGCCGGGAATGCAGGCACCATTGCCAGGAATTTCACCCACCATTGCCAGGAATTTCACCCACCATTGCCAGGAATTTCACCCACCATTGCCAGGAATTTCACCCACCATTGCCGGGAATTTCACCCACCATTGCCGGGAATTTCACCCACCATTGCCGGGAATTTCACCCACCATTGCCGGGAATGCTGCCACCATTGCCGGGAATGCTGCCACCATTGCCGGGGATTCACCCGCCATTGCCGGGAATGCAGCCACCATTGCCGGGAATGCAGGCACCATTGCCGGGAATGCAGGCACCATTGCCGGGAATGCAGCCACCATTGCCGGGAATGCAGCCACCATTGCCGGGAATGCAGCCACCATTGCCGGGAATGCAGCCACCATTGCCGGGAATGCAGCCACCATTGCCGGGAATGCAGCCACCATTGCCGGGAATGCAGCCACCATTGCCGGGAATGCAGCCACCATTGCCGGGAATTTCACCCACCATTGCCGGGAATTTCACCCACCATTGCCGGGAATTTCACCCACCATTGCCAGGAATTTCACCCACCGTTGCCAGGAATGCAGCTACCATTACCATCAGTGCAGCCATGGAGGGCAGGACGAGCGCCAAAGACATCTTACAGGAGAATCTCCTGTTTACACAACGGCCTCTTTAAGAGAAAGTCCCGCCTCCTTTGATGGACAGTACAGTCATCCAATGGCAGAGACGGGACTTCCTATTACAGCTGCCGTGTAAACAGGAAATTCTCCTCCTGTGTGCACAGCACTCGTCCCGTCTCCTCCCTCCGAGGCAGCTGGACTATATATCTTTTGTGGCCCCGGCGCTGGGAGATCACCGGGGGCCACAAAAGATATGTGTTTAAACAACCAGGCGGGCCGTTCAAGACCAGCCCGCGGGCCGCGATTGGCCCGCGGGCCGGACTTTGGACATGCCTGTTATAGGGTATTGTTAGTAGAATTTTGAGGAAAATTAATTGAATCCTTTTTAAAATAAGGCTGTAACATAAAATGTGAAAAAAGTGAAGTGCTGTGAATACTTTTCTGGATGCACTGAATATGCTCATATGTACACAGATCAGCACTGCAGTCTGTTGCCTGCGGCACTGATCAAGCAAGAAAATGCCAACAGCGCCATTGAACAGAGGTTGATTAGTAGAGATTTCTGGAGTTATATGTGCTGTGGCTGATTGAGCTCCATCTGAGGAGGCCAGCAGAGGTCCAGTGCCACTCGACTGAGACAGGGGCATGACACCAGTGTTCTCTTTCGCTGTTAAAGGTGACATTGTGTGTGACCGCCACTGTAAGAGGGTCATTCTTCACACTGATCACCAATGGTAAGTGTCATTCTTCTCCCTGTCCTTGATGAATTTATTTTAGGAGAGGTTTCACCGAGACCTAAAAGTTATTTCAAAGGTTCCTATGATGTAAAAAGTTTGAGAGGTGCTGTTTTGATGTACATCCTCTAATTTGTCAGCAAAGCGTTCATGATACCAGAATGGTGTATGCTTCTTCACTTGGAGATAAGAAAACTCTGACTATAAATCCGATGTAGCTGTGTTCATAAAATCTGCCTCGCGGAGTATATTGAGCGTTCCCATAAACTGTGAAGGAATCTGTCAGAGTAGGAGAGAGAGGCTGCTTGTATACGGCTCTGCTCTGTAGCTGGTCCTTCACAGCCGCCAGATTGTGCTCACAAGTAACCAGAGCCTCATAGAAAACGATGACATCATTGTGCTGCAGCTCTGCATCTGATTCAGTGCCAGCCTGCAGTGTCTCTAATACAACCATTGTTTGGTGTATAGCTATGTTCATATACAGTGCCCCTGAATTTCAGACCACTCAGGCAATGTAAACAATAGATTACATCGGAGGGTAACAGGTGCCTCTGCAGTTGTCGCACATAATTGCCCACAATTATAGACACATTTCTGTAGCTTTTGATGGAGTGTGAGGCTAGTCTTGTATTGTGACAGTACCCTGTACCATATTACATTTTATTTTCCCAAAATGTAATCCGATTTTATAAAGCAAAATCTACATCTAAAAATATTATCACACATCACACTACTTCATTAAAATGGAATAGGAAGCAAAGAAAAAGAAGATTAGATGTTAAGGGCAATGTGTACAAGGCACCTAAGGACTTATTTAATTGCAGTAATGTGCAGCGGTGCATGTTGCCTGCATTTGTGTGATGCAACGCCATTTACTTTGAATGGCACCCCAACTCATCTTGCCCATGGATGTGCATCGCAGTGTAATGCACTGCCAGGATGCTGTACATGCCTTTTTTGGTGCATTCTGATGAGTTTAGCAGCCTATTCAAATCAATATACTGCCATAAAGTGATTTTAAATGGAACCTGTCATACTTATCTGCTCTAGGCAATGGTTTTGCCCAGAACAGCCTGATCCTTCTCTCTTTGGGTTTCCTGCTAACGCTCCTGGCTCCTTCCTCTCTCCAAGTGTTCCTTTAGCAAGCAGGGCTCACTGGCTTTTTTACCTTCATACATTCTATGAGTGCCGTTGAGGGACCTGAGAAGGGGAGGATCGGGGCTGCTCTGTGCAAAACCGTTACACAGAGCAGGTATGTATGACTTTTTTTTTTTTTGTTTACAAATATTTGTAACTTTTTTTAATATAATTTAAAATGGTTAAATATTGAAAGCATTTTATAAGATCCATTTGATAAGTGTGAAAAAAAATATTGATTGCATTTAAAATTCAGTGCTGTTCTTTGCTCATCTCCAGTGTTCTCTCAAAAACGTCCCAGTTCATTTAATGGACTATAGAATATTTCCTCCCATATATAGTGGACATGAGAAGGGTGAGAGGGGTTAAGAAGTTTAATGAAAGACAACTGGACAGGGCTTACACCATTTTTTTTATATTTTTTTGCCATTTTGGTCCACAAAAAGGTCTACAACACTAGTTAGGAGCAGAGTGCTCATCTGTGAGGTCAACAGTTGCTTTCTGTACTTTGCAGGGTTTTAAGGGAATAAAATATGAGGCATTGTGCATGTATTGCAGAGATGTACTGCACATGTTTTGTTTGTATTTTACTCTGACATGCGCTTTAGCAGTAGCCTAACCACTATCTGATGAAAGCTAAAATCTAAAAAACATAAAGGGTTTAATAACTTGCCAGGAATAATTTGCTCACAATAATTTGCTTGTGTATGAGGCACAATAAGTCTTGTGAAACAATATTGTCATTTGCTTCAAATAGTTATATCTAATTATCAGGTTGGTCCTCGGCACAGGTTTTCAATTTTCATGAGTGACAGGTACTCTTTAATGTTCATCCTTCTGCTCAGGCCAGCTCAGTCTAGGGCTTTGTTTAGCAAGATAAAAGAAGAAAGAACGATTCTTTCTGCTCCTAGCAACCAAACTATTGCTCCCTTTTATGTTTCCAGTTCAGTGCAGGAGAATGAAAGGACGATTTGGGCAGATGCTCTTTCAACCCTTTAATTAAAAAGCACTCTTCAATTCTTCAATGCACATAATCTGTCATATTACTATTCATACTTACAGCTCCAGTGTAATAGTAATGTAAAAAAGAGGCTAAGATGGCGGCTTCCTTGGCTGAAAAGGATGGGGGCATTTTGTTCCACTTTAACTTGCTTGTTTGGATTCCCAAAGAAATTCTCTCATGCATAGCCAATCCAGCACTGTCTGTTGTAAACTGCTGTTCTGCCACTGCATGTTGGGTCCCACGCCACCATCTTTGTTTACATCATTGGAAACCTTCGGTCTATTCTGGATTCTTGCAGTTGGCTGCGCCATATTTCACAGCTTATGCGCAATGTATGGTAAATGGCCCTGAAGCCTCTTGGGATGCATGATGCGAGTATCCCAGTAGGCTGCAGGCAGGGCCAGACTGGGAATCAGCCGTGGAAAAAATGTCATACCAGCCCCATAGCATTATTATACCAGCCCAACAGCATAACGTCATTATTTTCTTGTTCATAAAAGGGAAGACCATGCATTTTAAAGCACATTTGAAGAGTGTATTATATATATGACAGATATGAAAGCACATCTATATATATCAAATATATTCATAGAAAATTCCAGTTAAACGTGGTAAAGGTGGAGCAAGCATCAAGGGGAATCTGGGAATGTGTGGGGACTCTGAGGACCAGAGAAGACCTTCTGCAGAAAGAATACACTAAGGTAAGGAGGGGGGTGTACTGATATAAGGGGGAAACCTTTTTATATCAGTGCCCCCTTACATTATTGTATTCACGCCCCCTTACATCAGTGACAACCCCCCCCCAGACTTGCCTGGCGGCGCTGTCACTGACCCCCTCTCAGGTGTACCTTGCAGGGCTCAGTCAGTTGGCTTCAGCTTGGTGGCTCTGGTTTTCCTGTAGTCTCCTATCCCACAGTCCACACATGTCTGACTTCTCCCATGACCCCCATCATGGCGGCGCTCCCACTCTTGACTCCTCTCTAGACTCCCTCAGAGACTGCAGATATGATATAAGACAAGAGATGGAGGTTGCAGAGAAGATGCAAGAGATGGTCAGAGGCTGTGGGCATGGTACAGGAGATGTCGGAGGCTGTGGGCATGGTACAGGAGATGTCGGAGGCTGTGGGCATGGTACAGGAGATGTCGGAGGCTGTGGGCATGGTACAGGAGATGTCGGAGGCTGTGGGCATGGTACAGGAGATGTCGGAGGCTGTGGGCATGGTACAGGAGATGTCGGAGGCTGTGGGCATGGTACAGGAGATGTCGGAGGCTGTGGGCATGGTACAGGAGATGTCGGAGGCTGTGGGCATGGTACAGGAGATGTCGGAGGCTGTGGGCATGGTACAGGAGATGTCGGAGGCTGTGGGCATGGTACAGGAGATGTCGGAGGCTGTGGGCATGGAACAGGAGATGTCGGAGGCTGTGGGCATGGAACAGGAGATGTCGGAGGCTGTGGGCATGGAACAGGAGATGTCGGAGGCTGTGGGCATGGTACAGGAGATGTCGGAGGCTGTGGGCATGGTACAGGAGATGTCGGAGGCTGTGGGCATGGTACAGGAGATGTCGGAGGCTGTGGGCATGGTACAGGAGATGTCGGAGGCTGTGGGCATGGAACAGGAGATGTCGGAGGCTGTGGGCATGGAACAGGAGATGTCGGAGGCTGTGGGCATGGAACAGGAGATGTCGGAGGCTGTGGGCATGGAACAGGAGATGTCGGAGGCTGTGGGCATGGAACAGGAGATGTCGGAGGCTGTGGGCATGGAACAGGAGATGTCGGAGGCTGTGGGCATGGAACAGGAGATGTCGGAGGCTGTGGGCATGGAACAGGAGATGTCGGAGGCTGTGGGCATGGAACAGGAGATGTTGGAGGCTGTGGGCATGGAACAGGAGATCCATGCAGCCTCACCGTGCCCATCCATGCAGCCTCACCGTGCCCATCCATGCAGCCTCACCGTGCCCATCCATGCAGCCTTATCGTGCCCTCATTGCAGCCTCACTACAGTCAGTGCCTGGGGCTGGATTACACACAGCGTGAATCTCCTGCTGTGTTACGGAGCTGAGTGTGAAAAGTTTGGCCACGCTGTGACAGAAGTCCTGCCCTTCTCCTAGACCTGCTCGTGTGATAGACAGAACACTGAGTCTATCACACAAGCTGATCTAGGAGGAGGGCGGGACTTTTGCCACAGCTCGGCCAAACTTTTCACTCAGCTCCGAGACCCACTGTGTCTGACAGACATGGGGAGGAAGAGGGAGGGGAGCGCCCCCAGCTTAGCCCAAAGCAGCCCCAGGGCTGGCAGCCTACCGGAAAATGTCCCGGTATCCCAGTAGGCCAGTCCAGCCCTGGCTGCAGGCAACATATCCACATTCTTTCCTGGATGAAAAACAAAGAAGTGCAGACTGATGGGGGTGGGGGGGGAGAGAGAAAACACATTGAGCGTGACTTCTGGAACTTAATATGTACAGTCTGGGGGAAAGAAGGAGAAAGGGGACTGATTGGAACCTTTAAATACATAAAGGGGGTGGATATTGTTCAAGTAGTTTTTTTCAATATGAAATCAAAATCAGGAACACAGGGACATGACTTCAAACTGGAGGAAAGTTCAAAACTAAGGATGAGCTCAGGCGTGTTCGCAAACCGCACGTGTAGAGCCCGCCAGGAAGTTGACACTGCGGAGCGCTAATCACAGGCAGTGAGACGTTATCCCGACCTGCAGCTGCAGAGTTTGGGGAATGTCTCGCTGCCCGTGATTAGCGCTCCGCAGTGCTGACTTCCTGGCAGGCTCTACACGTGTGGTTTGCGGACACGCCTGAGTTCATCCATATTGAAATCTAATCTTAGAAAATATTATTTTACTGAAAGGGTAGTTGATGTTTGAAATAAACTTCCAGCAGAGGTAGTGAGCCAGTCAACAGTAAATGGCTTCAAACATTGATCTATACTCAGACAAAAAAAGCTAACCTAAAATAAAAAAGGCTACTCTGCCTTTTTCTACCATCACTGTTCTATGTTTTTAAGATGGGGGGGGGGGGGGGAATAATACTATAGAAAGTAAAAGGAGGAGGATGAGGCTTTACGCCACATTTTTTCAGTAGAAAAGCTGCCACAAGGCATCATGGTTGCCTCCAATGTTTAGTGTAAGCCTGAAACCGGAATTTTCTTGATCTAAAAAATAAATGTTTTTCCTGAGGGTATTAACAGCTGTTGTTCATTAGCCCGGGGTTGTGCTTTAATGGAGATCAATATTTGTTATTAGTAAAAGTGTGATATGAGCGTTGTCAGGACCCGTGGTTTGGTGCTGGAAAGAAGCCTCAGTAACAATACTCATTCATTTTCTGCTGTTGGCTGTGATGCTTTGTCAGGGTTGGTCATAGACGGCTTTCTGTTTGATTCAGTGCTTCTCACATAATCAATACATAATGAGAGCGGCTCTTTTTCCCACTGCCAGGCTTAACAGCCTATGTGTGCCTGTGCGTGTAATAGTTTATTTAGCAGATGACTTTCCTATTGCTGTATAGATTTCTCTGCTCTCTTCCTTTCATCTCTAGACACGGTTTGAGCGCTGACTTTGTATAGATTATTCCGAGAGCAATATTAATTTATAATATGCGCATCGCAATATGTCTCCGAATTGTGATGTAGAAATAATAGTCATTCATTATGTATTTATAGAACTATTTTTAAAGCGGTTGTATACCCGCACAGAATTTTTTTTTTTTTTTCTTTTAACCACTTCAATACTGGGAATTTTCACCCCCTCCTTCCTGCCCAGGCCAATTTTCAGTTTTCAGCGCTGTTGCACTTTGAATGACAATTGCGCGGTCATGCTACACTGTACCCAAATTATTCCTTTATCATTTTTTTCCTCACAAATGGAGCTTTCTTTTGGTGGTATTTGATCATCTCTGTTTTTTTTTTTTTTGTGCTATAAACAAAAGAAAAGCGACACATTTGGGGAAAAAAAACAATTTTTTTTACTTTTTGCTATAATATCCCATTTTTTTTTTTTTTTTAAATGTAAAAATTGATTTTTTTCCACTCGGTTTAGGGCAATATGTATTCTACATATTATTTTTAGTAAAAAAAAAATCACAATAAGCTTATATTGGTTTACGCAAAAGTTATAGTGTCTACAAAATAGGGGTAGCTTTATGGCATTATTAATTTTTTTTTTTTTTTTACTAGTACTGGCGGCGATCTGCGATTCTTATCATGATTGTGATATTGCCGCGGACATATCGGGCACTTTTGACACCGTTTTGGGACCGTTTACGTTTATACAGCGATCAGTGCTATAAAAATGCACTGATTAATGTAGAACTGTCACTGGCAGGGAAGGGGTTAACACCAGGGGCCGATGAAGGTGTTAAATGTTACCTAGGGAGTGATTCTAATTGTAGGGGGTGGGGACTCACAAGGGGAGGAGACCGATCAGTGTTCCTGTGTACTGGGAACACACCATTGTTCTCCTCTCACCTGATCCACTGTGCACTACAAGTGTACTCGCTGTAGATCTGAAGGGAAGTTCTGCTGATTTCTATCATCCAATCATGTAAAGCAAAATGCTTTTTTTTTTTTTTTTCCATTCATGTCCCCCCCCCAGATCTAAGGGACTGCACGTCCAAATGGATTTGACTTTAGTAAATAAACCCCTATGTGGTCTTACCTATAATAGCATTGTGTGTCCTGTGGAAGGTTTTGTATTTTTAAATTTATATATTTTTTGGGGATGTGTTGTGAGTCCGTATAATGATTTTTTTTTAAGTCCTCAGTTTCTTGGAGTCTATTTCATTTCATTTTGTCAGGCTGAGGCTGGCCTGGACTGGTCCTTATTGATCAGTAGGGCTTGATGGTGGTATGAGTTAGGACCACTGTTTTGTGGGTGGTCCCAGTATGATGGCACCTTCTTCTGTACTGCAAGAAGGGAAATCTGCCCAGCTCAGACTGGCAAGTGCTGTTGGAGGTATTCCAGTGAACTTGCAGAATTCCAGATGGATTGGTCTGGGTAGATGACAGGACCCCAAATTTCACTGTCCTAAAGGATTGGGGAGATGTGATCAAATATTCTAAGCTAGACTTTCTCTCTCGCCCCCCCCCCCCCATATCTTTCTCTTGCCCCATATATCTTTCTCTTGCCCCCCATATCTTTCTCTCGCCCCCTATATCTTTCTCTCGCCCCCTATATCTTTCTCTCGCCCCCTATATCTTTCTCTCGCCCCCTATATCTTTCTCTCGCCCCCTATATCTTTCTCTCGCCCCCTATATCTTTTTCTCTCGCCCCCTATATCTTTTTCTCTCGCCCCCTATATCTTTTTCTCTCGCCCCCTATATCTTTTTCTCTCGCCCCCTATATCTTTTTCTCTCGCCCCCTATATCTTTTTCTCTCGCCCCCTATATCTTTTTCTCTCGCCCCCTATATCTTTTTCTCTCGCCCCCTATATCTTTTTCTCTCGCCCCCTATATCTTTTTCTCTCGCCCCCTATATCTTTTTCTCTCGCCCCCTATATCTTTTTCTCTCGCCCCCTATATCTTTTTTTTCTCTCGCCCCCTATATCTTTTTTTTCTCGCCCCCTATATCCTTTTCTTCTCGCCCCCTATATCCTTTTCTTCTCGCCCCCTATATCTTTTTCTTCTCGCCCCCTATATCTTTTTCTTCTCGCCCCCTATATCTTTTTCTTCTCGCCCCCTATATCTTTTTCTTCTCGCCCCCTATATCTTTTTCTTCTCGCCCCCTATATCTTTTTCTTCTCGCCCCCTATATCTTTTTTTTTTCTCGCCCCCTATATCTTTTTTTTTTCTCGCCCCCTATATCTTTCTCTCTCTCTTGCCCCCTCCCCTCTCTCGCCCCCTCTCGCCCTCTCGCCCCCTCCCCCCTATATCTTTCTCTCGCCCCCTATATCTTTCTCTCTCTCACCCACTTCCTCTCCTTCTCGCTCTTTCACTCTTCCCTTTGTCTCGCTTTCTCATACGAAGCAAATTCACTCACATTTTCCCTTTGTCTCTAGTGAAGCAGTAGATCTGTACATTTGGGATTCAAAGTCTTTAGTCTGCTGAGTTTGTGTGCATTGTTCACCTGCGGCACTGTTACTATTAATCTGTACAGAACATCCCAGCCAGCAGCTTCCATGGGACCTGACACCGTTTTGGAGAATAGAAGTTGTGTGGCTCAAGCGAGCTAGGGCTTTTGTATTATGGGAAATAAGTCTGTGATTAGATACGTGGGGATAAATTAGAACAACTTCTGGAGAGTGAGAAGTGCTTGTGCTGCTAACATAGGATGGCTTAGTGGCTAGCACTCCTGCCTTGCAGCACTGTGCTCCTCAGTCCTAGCCCTAACAAGGACATGCCTGCATGTTCGAAAGTTTTCCTCCAGGGACTCTGGTTTCCTCCCAGACGCCAACGGCCTGCTGATGGGTTAATTGGCTCCTGCCTAAATTATCCTTATTGGGTATGTGAGATAGGAATAGGAGATGACTGGGAAGATGTGGCTGGGATCAGGTGAGTGGTGGGGTGAGGTGGCCTCTTTTTTCTTTTGGGTAAGCAATGTTCCGATCCGTCGGAGCAGCTGGTGCCTGAACAGAGGAGCACAGAGGAGGTTGCACAGCACTGCACAGTTGAGAATTTGATTGGCAGCTACTCAGCTGCTGGTTCACATAACAAATAAACAATAAAAGGTGAAGAAGCTGGCAGTAGGTGCTGTAGGACAGACACTGTGTTGGGATGGAGCACAGAAGGGGGAGGGGGCACTTTTAGGGGGGGACATAGGATGGGAAATTGGTAAGAGGAACACCATAGATTTGTGGTTATGAGCATCATCCTTTGGGGTGCCTGATCACATTCACAATGTTTTTTGCATGGTAGCTGCCAGGTTCACGTACCATGTGGATGTGATCAGTGGCTTGTTAGCTGCTGATCACATTCATTCAGAAAAGGGCAGAAATGCTGGGTACAGTTATTTTACTATGAGCTTATAGTCTTATGACACTCCTATGTCCACAGCAGTAAAACCTTTAATACAGGTGTATATTCAGTAGAATATTAAATGTTTTTATCTGGAAATGGGGCAAGTATACAAAAAACCCTAAGGCTTCATGTACACGGAACGTTTTTACAACCTCTCCTGAATGATTTAGCTTGACAGATAGTAACCCACGTTTAAAACTTCAGTTGTGCCGCGTTTACATGCTGCATTTAGAAGAGTTTTTAAGAAAATATATATAATTTTTAAATTTTTTTTAAATAGCCAAAAATGAAAAACGCCTGTAAAAGAAATGTGGCTAAACGCAAGTTACTGCGTTTAGCCGCGTTTAGAAGCGTTTGGTGCTTGAAATGGCTCTAAACTCAGCCTATACACCCATTTTTTTTTGCTTTCCAAAAAAAAGCCTCTAAACTCAACTGTCTAGAAACAACTGTAAGGCTCGGTTCACACGGGCAACACGACTTTCAACACTACTTTTGGAGGCAACTTGGATACGACTTGAACACGACTTGGGGCGACTTGCAACACGACTAAGTCGCCCAGGCCAGGCGACTTTTGCCGTGGCCAATCAGAGAATGAGCTCTCAAGGGGGAACTCCACGCCAAATAAAAAAAAAAAAACGGCGTTGGTTCCCCCTCCAAGAGCATACCAGGCCCTTAGGTCTGGTATGAATTTTAAGGGGAACCCCCTACGCCGAAAAAACTGCATGGGGCCCCCCCCCCCCATCCATACCAGACCCTTATCCGAGCACGCTACCCAGCCGGCCAGGAAAGGGGGTGGGGACGAGCGAGCGCCCCCTCCTGAGCTGTACCAGGCAGCATGCCCTCAACATGGGGGGTGCCTTGGGGAGGGGGGGCGTGCGGCCCCTCACCCCAAAGCACCTTGTCCCCATGTTGATGAGGACAAGGGCCTTTTCCCGACAACCCTGGCCGTTGGTTGTCGGGGTCTGCGGGCAGGGGGCTTATCGGAATCCGTGAGCCCCCTTTAATAAGGGGGCCCCCGGATCCTGGCCCCCCATCCTATGTGAATGAGTATGGGGTACAATGTACCCCTATCCATTCATCTGTGAAAAAAATGTAAAAAAAAACACAACACACAAGGGTTAAAATAGTTTATTGCACAGCTCCGGGGGTCTTCTTCCGTCTTCGGGGGTCTTCTCGCCAGACTCCTCCGCTATCTTCTGCTCTTTTGCTAGCTCTTTTACTAGCGGAGGAGCCTGGCTTTCTTCATCGCCGCTGCCCTCTTCCGACTTCGGGGGTCTTGTCCCCCTCTTCGGTTCTTCTTGCCGGGCCACCGCGCCTTCTTCTAGCTCTTTTACTGGCGGTGGCCCGGTCTTCTGTCGCCACTGTCTTCTCTACAGGTACAACTGGTATAGGGGGATTTATTTCATCTGTGTATCACCTAAGGCCAGTTACTTCACTAAGTATATGTAAGGGTTTACAACCACTTAACTAGGGGCATTTTGAGTGCCTTTAGACTTCTATAGGATTGTCTCATGTATAGCCTGCAGGTGTGGCCATTGAAAATACTTTGGCTGCCAGCTGCCAACTCTGCAGCAGGATGTGCTATGCAGGTAAGTATACATCTAGGGCTGGGTAGGTAGCTTACTTGGGTCATTAGGGCTAGGAAGGATAGGTGCGCTTTGTTTTAGTGCATTTATCTTGTGTATGTTTAACCACTTGACCTCAGGATGATTTACCCCCCTTCATGACCAGGCTGTTTTTTGCGAAACGGAACCCCCCCCCACAGAATGGCGATGTGCCTTGTTTACTTTGCTGCTCTGGCTCTCTGCCTAATGATCAGCGGGTCCCGGTGGACATCGAGTCCTGCAGTACCTGCAGATCAGCTCTCACTGTGTGCGCATTGTGCCCCGGACCCGGAAGTGCAGGATAGCTGATTGGCTATAATGCACATACTAGGTACATGATCCTGTGAAGGAGAGCCGCCTTATATGTACGTTTATATGATCAGCAAGCGGTTAAAGCGACTATGATGAGTACCAAAATATGACTTTGCATTAGCTTTTTCTATTGTACAATATTGCTGGGATAGGAGGGGCAGCACTCGAATTCAGTAATTTTTTTTTTAGTTTTCTCACTGTGTATTTTATTTTCTGTTACTTTTTTTTTTCCTTTCTTTTTGAAAAGGAGTAGTTTAGCATTGCACCAGAAAACTCTATACCACAATATCTGATGGAAGCAATGCTCATTTTATTAGTAACCATCCTAATTTTTGTTACAGAAACGACACAAAGCTGACAATTTTGTGAACAAGAAAAAGACTCAAGGTAGGTCTATGAGTTGTGATTTCCTGGTTGTGTGCTTTTCTTTTTCTAGCACTGTGGAACCATCAGGTCTGCCGGCATCTTTTTATGGAGCCAGTTTTATGATGTGATCCTGTTGCGCTCGCCTGAAGAGGTTTCATTTTCAAGGAAGGAATCTGCTGGCATTCAGCAATAGTCATGATGTTCAGAGAAGCCGTATACTCTGAAGGGTGCTTAAAATGCATTCATCTGGCACAGCCCTTTTCCTGGTATACAAACAAACACATTAGCTTTTTCTACTTGTCGAAAAACTGAAATATTCTGCCACTACATTATGCAGTACACTGATCAGCCATAACATTGACTGCTTACAGGTAAAGGGAATAGCATTGATGATCTCATTACAGTGCCACCTGAAAGTAGGTGGTATATACATGTTGTAGTTGATGTGTTGAAAGCAGAAAAAATGGGAAAGCGCAAGGATTTGAGCGACTTTGACCAGGGCTTAATTTAAACAGACAACTGGGTCAGAGCAACTACAAAACTGCAGTTCTTGTGGAATGTAACTGGCCTGTAGTGGTCAGGACCCCCCACCAGAAGTGGTCCTAGGAAGGACACCCAGCAAACTGGTGACAGGGTCATGGGTGGCCAAGGTTCATTGATACAAATGAGGAGCAATGGCCGGCCTGTGTAGTCTGATCTAGTATAAGCGCTACTGTAGCTCAAATTGCTGAAAAAGTAAATTCTGGTTCTGATAGGTGTCAGAACATACAATAAATCAGTTTATTGCGCATGGGACTGTGTAACCGTTGACCGGTCAGGGTACCCATGCTGGCCTGTGTTCACAGCCAAAAATGCCAATGACAGGCACATGCGCATCAGAACTGGACCACAGAGCAATCGAAGATGTCTTTAAGGTGTTCACTTGGCCTCCAAATTCTACAGATCTCGGTACAATCAAGTATTTGTGGAATGTGCTGTAAAAACAAGTCTCATCCATAGAGAACCCCCCCCCCCCCCTTCCACCCACAACTTACAGGACTTAATGCAGGGGTTGGCAACCTTTCTGAGGTTGAGATCCACCCGGACAACATGGAGGAATTCAAGGATCTCTGGAGGAAGGGGGGAGGGTACCCTATAAAAAAAAAAAAAAGTCACCAGTAAAAACACAGCATAGTGTCCTGTGCCCCATCCCCCCCCCCCCCCGTCTTCCACTCCCTTTCACATTATCCCCTTCACAGTAGTGCCCTCTGCTGCCCCCCATATACAGTAGATTTCTTACTCTTCATAGTAGTGTCATCTGCCCCCCGCCCCCCTCTACACAACAGTAGGGTCCTCTGAGCCCCCCCCTAAACTGTAGTCTTCTGAATCCCCATAGCAGTGTGCCCCCGCCACCCCCCAAAGCAAATGTCCCCTGTCCTCTTCATAACCCTGCTCCTACGGTAGTGTCCTACAGTCTATGGGCCACAAAATCGCACTGTATCGCACCAAAGTAGCATAGTATCTTTGATCAGAAAGATTTTGAATAATAAGAAAATGGTTAATCAGTCGGTGAGATTCTTCTAGCACATTTATGGTCCTCTTGGGTAAATCTTACCTGGAAGGTGGTTTGGGATAAACCTTTATGTAATTTTGGCTGCTATTTTGTGCAAATCTCAGTAGACTGTGTAATAGATCTGATTGAAAGTTTTCTTTCCTCCTCTAGTTCTAAGAAATGGTGCCTGGGAGATCGTGCACTGGGAAAAGGTACGTTTCTGCTTGCATGTTTCTCAAAATGATTACCTATCTGCTTGCCAGCTATTTAATGATTTGTTGGAGCCCACAAAGTTGTGCTTCCCAAATGAGCCCTAATGAAAAGAATTGACAGTGGTAAAAAAGATAAAAGTAAACATTTATATCGGCAACCAGTCAGATTCAAAGTTTCATTCTCTGTCATTTTTCAGTGCGGGCTTGAAATGAGATGGTTCTTAGTGTTGCATTGATAAATGAAGCCAATTGTATCTCCATGTAAAAACATCAAAACTTATTGTGAAGCCCATTATACAGGTGTACCTACTCACAACTTTATCGCCTCCTAGTGAGCCAATAACAGAACGTTTTCCTTCATAAAATGTTACCTATAAAATCAGTGTCTTTAGCACTGTCCCATTGTGGTCATTATTATAATAATCCGATTTAAGCTGGCTATCCACTGATGGGCCGATTCAGCAGGGACCATCTTCATTTCGATGGATGTGTGTCAGTCTGCTCAACAGAAATCAATCATTTTACCAGTTCTATCAAAGGGACTTGTTGAAAAACAGCGGCTACTGCCAATTAACTGCAGTCGCTGATCGGTGTATTCTGGACACCCACTGCTCTCAGAATGCAATGTCCTGGCGGGTGGGGATCCTTCCATCCACCTTTTATTTTTGTGGATGGTGGAACCTGTTCATTTTTTTTTTCTTTTAGCCCGCTAGCCAAACAAATAAAAACCGTGTATGGCCAGCTTAAGACTTATGCCGCGTACACATGATCGGACATTCCGACAACAAAATCCATGGGATTTTTTCAGACGGATGTTGGCTCAAACTTGTCTTGCATGCACACGGTCACACAATGTTGTCGGAAATTCCGAATGTCGAGAACGCGGTGACGTACAGCAAGCCGAGAAAATTGATGTTCAGTAGCCACTGCTTGATTCCGAGCATGCGTAGAACTTTGTGTGTCGGAATTGTGTACACACGATTGGAATTTCCAGCCAACGGATTTTGTTGTTGGAAAATTTGAGATCCAGATCTCAAATTTTGTGTTGGAAATTCAGATGGAAAATATCCGATGGAGCCCACACACGGTCAGAATTTCTGCCAAAAAGCTCCCATCGAACATTTTCCGTCAGAAAATCCGACCGTGTGTATGCAGCATAAGGCAAACTCTGAATGAAATCATTTCATTGGCGTAAAATGCTCTGGAAACATTTTTCCAGAGCATTTTTTGCCCAAGCACTAATACTTTGTGCATAACAGAAGCTCCAACTGGAATTGCTTGAAAATGCACCAACATATCATAGTGAATAAAACTGCAAAAGTTATACTGCTGTTAGGTTTCTTTGCTCTACATCTGTCGAATTTTAAAACATTTTGAAGCTTTTTGTTTAGTGCAAAAGCCATTTTCATTTTTTTTAATCTGCAGGTTTCATTAATGTTACGGTTTAAGTATGCTTAAACTATATTAAAATATTCAATCGCGATTGCAGTACCTGCGTTCACATATACCCATTTGGGTGTCCGCATTCTATGACACAGTGTTCTTTGATTGCAACCCTTGGATTTCAGTCTGAACGCTCTATTTATATTCAATTATATTTTGCTACTTTGTCAAGCTCTGTGATTATTATAATAGACTGCAAAAAAAAGTCAATCATGCAGGTATTTGTGTTTTTGTCATTGGATCGCCCCATACAGAGGAATGAGCAACTTAGTAGGTCTTACCATACACATTTTCTATTTTTTAATGCTTAAATTATAACCCTGCTTTCGAGGATAAGTGCGTGCTACCTTACATGTTGTATGGTGAGCTGTCTGTGGATATGGCTCTAGGCAACCTTTCTGCTATTGACGGGGGAAGCTGAAAAGCTGGGACAAGGGACAGAGCAGCGCAAGATCACCATGGCCACATAAATCATGGTATACTAGCTGGATTGGTTCTGCGGGAGGGGCTGTGATTTCCCTCTGACAAAAGCCGGGGAGATCACATGGCCGCTCATCTCCTACACAGAAGCCCTGTATCGGAGCTGCAAAGTGGCTGCGTATCACATGACCGGCCTGAACGCAGCTCAAATTTGGTATTTAGAGCACTTTTTTTTTTTTTTTTTTTTTTTAAACCGACAGTGTGCTATGCCAGCCTCTAAATAGAGAGAGTCTGGCAGTGATAATTTAAAGTTTTTTTTTATTATACAAGAATACCGGAGGGGGGGGGTGAGAGGGTGGGAGCCGGGCCGGAGATGGACACAGAGGAGGATGATGGGCAGGGGTCGGGGGGGGGGGGGGGGGGTGTAAGAGGAGAGAAGGGGAGGACAGATACGTATGATGCAAGGATGCAATCAGACCACAGTGATCAGGGTGGAGCATCCCTGATTTTCGAGGTCTGTTTAGAGAGGTCATACAGAAAGTGGCAAGTTCAGGGTGTTGTGTGTTTTTTTTTTTTTTTACAGTTTAGAGGGTCCAGATTACACGGCACAAACCCTGTACTGTGTATTCAGCTTTAAGGGACCAGGATCTGCATACTTTTTTTTTCTTTGGGTTAACAAACACTTTAAGATGCTGATCCAACTTGGATGCAACTTCCATTCAATTCTGTGGGCTGAAATCGCACCCAAGTCAGACTAAAGTAGTACAGGAACCTTTTCAAAAGTTGGACTGACACAAGTCGGACCAGGTAAGATGACTCTCATAGGGACCAATGATTTTGACATGTCATACAACTTGTGCGCTTGAAGTCGGAGTGCTAGTCGGACCATTGTGAACAGGCCCTTAGCCTGTCTTTACACCTGTGTGGTGTGCTAAGGTGCATTATACAGAAGACAACGATTTAGGGGGGCATACCCTGAAAATCCATAAATGATGGTGCAGCCATAAGACCATACAGATAGAAAAAAAAGATTACAGCTCACACATACAAAAATGACATTTAACTCCTGCAAGGCTATTTAAAAACACCTGAGCATATTCAGAAAATATGGGGATTTAGTTATACCATATGGCCATATAGTACTAAGCCCACTACTACACACATAGTATATGTAAGCATGAGCTTTGATAAACTGGCATAGATAAATTAAATATGGAGAATAGCGTTAGTAATTATATTTGTTCTTTGATTCTAGATACCTTAAAAGTGGGGTATGCCTGTATTCAGTATTCATTTTTGTGTCACATACTATAATTCATTTTGTATAAAAAGTATGCAGTTTGCTTAGTCAATACTGCAAGTAGTTGCATAAGCTGGCCATTCATTGGACGATATTAGGTCGAATCAGCCAAGACCAGCCAAATTTTTGATCCGTGTGTGTGGCTGTCTGCCCGTTTTACTACTTTCAAAGGGACATGTTGGAAAATTGTTTGCAAGCTGCAGCCACTGATCAATTTATTCTGATAGAGGCAAATGCAGCGCCGCTGCAGCAGCACTTTGTGGGCAGTTTTAACTCCTTCGGGAGCTGGGGGGAGTAAAAGCGCCCCGCTAGCGGCCGAATAACGTCTGCAGAGGGTTAAAAGCACCCATAGTAAAAAATAGTGCCACTTTACCATCATTTTAGCAGTGCTTTTTGGGCCTGTAGTGTCCAAAAAAGGGTTAAAAGTGCCACTTTTCAGTGGCAGGGACGTTTTAGGAGTGGTTTATTCACTGCTCCCACAACGCTCCAAAGATGCAGGACTTTTTATTTTATTTTTTTCCTGTCCTGCAAGTGCATCGCCGCAATGCGAAAGCATGCTTCAGTGGTGCTGCCCATTGATTTCAATGGGCAGGGCATTTTTTTATGTCCCACAAACGCACTGCTCTAATGTGAAAGCCCTCGGGCTTTCATACTGTAGTGACAGGGGAGGCGCTTTATATGTGCTATTTATTGCTAAGACGCCTGTAAAGCGCCTCAGTGTGAAAGAAGCCTCAATGTTTCCCTATGAGAGCCAACTTGATACTACAATAGTCAAATACGACTTCAGAAAAGCTTCCTGCACTATGTTGATCTGACTTTGATACGACATCAAGGTCGTACTGAATGTTGCATGACTTTGGATTCCGGTTTGTGAACCAAGCCTAACCTTCAGTTTGCCAAGTGCACAGGCTCTACTTCTTTTTTTTTTTTTTTTTTTGTAAATCCTCTCCACTCTTACTCTTAAGCCTCGTACACACGGTACGATTGTTGGCCAACAGGGCGTCTGATTTTTGTCAAAAGGGCGTGTGCCAGGATCTTGTCTTGTATACTAGCGGTAAACAGTTGTCGCACCACAAACGTAGTGACGTACTACAAGGAATTTCATCTCTTGAGCACTTCCCTTTGGGCCACTTCTGCTAATTTTCATGTTTGGTGAGCATTGATTCCGAGCATGAGTGTTTGTACTTTTGTGTGACGGATTTGTGTACTGGCCATATGAAAATCAGACATCCAGTCGTTGTCCGCCGAAAATTTACAAGCCTGTCATCCAACATTTGTTGGCCAAATTTGGACAATTGTCAAGGAGTGTACTAACGGTAAGATTTTAGAACCACAGTCTGTTAACGGACGATCCCCTGCCAACAATTGAACCGTGTATGAGGCTTTACACAGGATCCAATCTTTTCCTCTGTTGTGGAACTGCAACCTTCTAGTTATTGCTATAGGAGGCACTTGTAGAAACGACTAGATTTTAGTAATGAGAACAGCATCAGCAGTAATCGGTATGGATTCATGAAGAATCATTCCTGCCAAACCAATCTATTAACAGTCTGAGGAGGCGAGTTGTCGGCTAGATAAAGGAAGACCCGTAGACATGGTGTATTTGAATTTTGCAAAAGCATTTGACACAGTTCCCCATAAACGTTTACTGTACAAAATAAGGTCCTTTGGCATGGACCATAGGGTGAGTACATGGATTGAAGACTGGCTGCAAGGGTGAGTTCAGAGGGTGGTGATAAATGGGGAGTACTGGGAATGGTCAGGGGCAGGTAGTGGGGTCCCCCGGGGTTCTGTGCTGGGACCAATCCTATCTAATTTGTTCATAAACAACCTGGAGGATGGGGTAAACAGTTTAATCTCTATTTACGGATGATACTAAGCTAAGCAGGGCAATAACTTCTCCGCAGGATACTTTGGAAAAAGATCTGAACAAATGAATGGGGTGGCAGCTACATGGCAAATGAGGCAAAAACGTAAAATAATGGATTTGGGTGGCAAAAATATGAATGCAATCTATACATTGGTGGGAGAACCTCTGGGGGAATCTAGGATAGAAAAGGACCTGGGGGTCCTAGTAGATGAAAGGCACAGCACGGCTAACAAAGCAAACAGAATATTGGCATGCGTTAAAAAGGGGATCAACTCCAGAGATAAAACCATAATTCTCCTGCTCTACAAGACTCTGGTCCGGCCGCACCTAGAGTATGCTGTACAGTTCTGGGCACCAGTCCTCAGGAAGGATGTACTGGAAATGGAGCGAGTACAAAGAAAGCAACAAAGCTAATAAAGGGTCTGGTTATGGTTATGAAGAAAGGTTGTGAGCACTGAACTTATTCTCTGGAGAAGAGACATGATTTCAATTTATAAATATTGTACTGGTGTCCCCACAATGGGGAAATTGTAAATTGTAAATTTTGTGTTGGATGCGACACAATGGAGTTGATTTACAAAGAGTAGAGGAAGTTCTCAAAATGTATAAACTGTAAATTGAAGCTGTGTTTACTTGAGCTGAACCCTTGGCAGATATAAGACACAAATGAATGGAGCCCTTTGTTCATTAATACAACATCAAAGTGGTTGTAAAGGCTCAAGGTTTTTTACCTTCATGCATTGTATGCATGAAGATAAAAATATTTCTCTATGCAGAGCGGTGCGCTGGCAGGACGCTAAAAAAAAGTCCTACTAGCAGCATCTTTGGAGCGGTGTATACACTGCTCCTGCCCATTGAAATAAATGGGGCACCGCAGCTATATCGCCTGTAAAGCGCTGCTGCAGCAGCGCTTTGCGGGTGGTTTTAATCCTTTTTTTGGCTGCTAGTGGGAGTTAAAAGTGCCCCGCTAGCGGACGAATACCTCCACAAATACAACGGTAAAGCATCACTAAAAATATCAACACTTTACCACCGACCCTGCCTCAGTGTGAAAGGGGTCTTAATGTGCTGACAAGAAGCATGCTGATAGAGTGACAGATGAGCTCATTACTGTGCTTCTTCGGCTTCCACTGGCCAGCAACAGGCCATTGTTGTTTGTTTTTTTTTTTATTCTTTGTACATAACTTTATTCACAAACATTCACTTTTCTAGTTGAGCAGCTTCTACTCCTTTAGTAAATCAGTACTGCTATGTTTGAAGAGCAGATGTTTGGCCCAAAGGTCCACTTGTGATCAGAACTACTCTAGAAGTGGCTTCTTTGTAAACTGATGGACAGGAGAGGTAGGTACATAAGTGGTCTAAAAGTATGGAAGAGCGCTGTGTAGGTGTCGGCTGTGCTGAATAAAACTACAAAGGTGGGGCAGTTCCACAAAGTCTTACTTGTGTTCTTCAGAAATAGTCTCGCTTTTGTTGTGCAGTTCACACATGCAGTATATCGCAGCAAAGCTGGCTGGATCTCCAAAGAATGTTTATTAATGTGTGTATGTGTTGCTTTTTATTGCTTTTGCGTGTGTGTCATTTGATTGAATTGGCAGCTTGTTCTACTTTAATCCTCAGTGACAATTCAGCTTTGTCTTCTGTTTGATCAGCATAGCCCATCCCGTCATAGTAGGAATATAGACAGTGACATGGCCATTGGTAACAGAAATATTTCTGGAACATCTTCCAGTGTTCCCGGAAATACAGATCGGGTCTATCTGCTAAATGAAAAGGCCAGTTATGTGTTATAATGGTGCAATAACAAGCGGGCATGGCTGGATGAATGGCTTGTTGTTCATCCTCTGTAATGGAAGTGCCAAGAGACACATTGCACAAGGAAACTGATGGTAATGCAGTTATATTAATGGTAGAACAGATAAATCTTTAATGTGTTCTTCTGAGTTCACTAACTGGAAATAATTGATCCTCATTAAGACAGAGTATTGTAGCCTCTTATTACTTTTCTCTGGTTGGTTTCACTTTTTTTCTCCTCTCTAAAAAAAGAGAACAGCAGTACTTATGAATAAATAACACTGAGAAACTCATTTGCTGTGGGATTAATTAGCATGGTTGGTATACCACACCCCAGCAGTACAATACAAGAATACAAGGACGGGGCCTAGGCAATAAATGCATATCTAGTAGGGCTTGGATCTCGTATACAGGGTGTCAATAAATATTTAAGATTTAGGGTCTTTTTTTTTTTATGTAATAGTTGAGGTCTTTTTGATGGATCAACAGATTACCTCTGACATTACTTATGTTTTTGGATATCTTTTACTATCCCTAACCAATATAATATGTTTGTATTATGTTAATAGGGCTGAAACAACTAATCGATTAATCAACAACGAATCAATTATGATATTAATCGATTACTATTTTCATAATTGATTAATCAGCCAGTAACATAATGGGGTTAAAAAAAAACTAAAATGAGCCCTTTTATAGTACAAAAAGAGAGCAAATGCTACTGTAAATATTACTTTCACTGTTCTATAGTAAAAAAAAATGAACCCCTTACAATAGTGATTATCTGCTTTTTTTTTTTCTACTATAAAGGGCTAATTTTAGTTTTTTTAACCCCATTATGTTACTAAACGTCTTAGACCTGGTTCACATCTATGTGTTTATTTTTGCTTTGTGCATAAATGCACTACAGTTCATTTACATGGTTTCCTATGGGACACGTTCACATCTGAAAGGGTCAGGGACTTTTAACGTAAAATGGTGCTTTATTGGTTCAATATATTTCAATGGAGGAGCTGCAGAAAAGCATGTAATGCGTTTTTGCAGCATTTGGGTTTTTAATCTACCCAAAAATAATTAAAATTGCAGTAAAATCACGTGCGCAAAAATCAAAACGCACAGCAAAAAGCACTGCAGAAACAGATCAAAAGCAAACTGCATAGGTGTGTACCGAGCCTTATGCTGGCCACACAGATCAATTTTCAGATGAGAATATTCAAATGAAAAATCTTTGTACGTTTGCTGAATGAAAGATTTGTTTGAAATTTTCACTTTTTTTAACATTCTGTTTTTAAAATGAATGTAATTTCTGAATGAAAACTGTCTGAAAATTCCTTTGACTAAGAAGTTTTCTATTATTTCCAAATTTTCCCGTCACTGTGGTTGAAAATGAACGTCAATTTGACCCACTTTTCTTTTAAAGGTTATTAACCGATTAATCAAAACAATAACCGGCCAACTAATCGATTATGAAAATAATCATTAGTTGCAGCCCTATACGTTTATGGATTTAAATTGAATTTGTGTTTTTTTTTTGTTTTTTTCACAATAAATCCTTGTTTTTACAGAGTGTGATTGCAAAATTAGTAATAGTCTATAATGACTTAGAACCTGAAACTGTAACTTAACGATGCGGCGTTGACAAGGGTAATAAGCCAAGGATTGCCAATGCATGATTGTCTAAACATAGAGAGGTGTTAACCCCTTCACGCTAACCGTAGGCAAATATGCGTTCTTGGCTTGAAGGGGTTGTACTGGGATGATGCATGCAGCTGCGCGCATCGCCCTCAGTACCGTTTTTTTCGAACCAGCGGTTGGAATTCTTGGGATAACAACTGATGCGACTGTTATCCTAAGGAGCAGGAGGGGACGTTCCCCAGCCCTGCCTCATCCCGCCACCTTCCACCACCTTCCACCACTCTCCTGTCCCACCTGAGCGACCAGCCGACACATCCATCGGCTGGCCAAAGACATAAACTAATCCAAAATCAGCTTTGATCGGATCTAGTAAACTGGAAGCGTTCATGACATCACTTCCAGTTTACGCGCCTGCCAAAGGCGCAGATTTAAAAAATCCCTAGTATTCCAAACTTCGATTTTGGCGGTTTGAATACTTTTAAGTGCAAAGGAGGGATTTTGGGGTCTTGTAGAACCCAGATCCCTCCACAAAGAGTGCCTATTGCTGTCACAAGGGATTTTTACATTCCTTGTGACAGCGATAAAATCAGAATTTTATTTTTTTAAATCATGAAAGTATCTTTTTTTCAAAAAAATTGCGTTTGAAAGACCGCTGCGCAAATACTGTACGCTGTAAAATATTGCAATGATTGGCATTTTATTCTCTAGGGTCTCTGGGAGTTCTAAGTCAATTTCTAGCAAAGAAAACTGATTTTAACTTGTAAGCAACAAATGTCAAAAGGGCTTAGGCATGAAAGGTTTAAAGTAAACGTATTGCTGTATGCAGCGTTATATGAAGCTTCTTTTAAAAATGTTTGTCCTAAACTTAAAAACGTGAAATTTCCAGGTCTGAATATGAACCAGGCCTTTTTTAAGCCCAAATTTAGTCCTTTTTTGGGGGGGGGGGGGTTAATCTGCACAAGTGACGGTGCTTACGGGCAATGCAAAGTGCCCTTTGTGATGCTGGCTGTGGTTTTTATTTGAATTTTCTGTCCTAATTCCCTGTCCATTTCCCCTCCCTTCACCTGCACAGCTGCTGTCATCTGATGGCTTGGGGGTTAATACAAGGCAGGGGACCTGTCATATGCACTTGTCAAACATGCCAACACTATGCCCACCCTTTCCATTTGCCTCTTCCATTCATAAAAGCTGTGCTTTAGCTTTCATGAATGATAAATAATCTATGAACTTTCATTTATCCACCCATTGTTCATTCATAGATCACTTTTCATTCATTAAAGCTATAGTACAACTTTTATGAATGGAGGAGGGCTAGGAAATGGTGGACATAGGGTGGCCCTCTTGATGAGTGCCTATGATGGGTCCCTTGGCTTATATTAACCACTGCAGCATTGGAAGATTGCTGTGATGTAAGGGTTGGTCAGAAAACAGATTTTAACTAAAACCGTAGTCGGCAGTACAAGGGACACTTCATTGAATTTAATTTTTTTTGTTTTTACTTAAAAAGAAAAAGTGAATTTTGTGTAAACACATAGCTGTTTTCTTTAGTCTAAGTGCCATAGTAAAATTTGGAATGGAGAATGAGCAGAATGGGGGGGTGCCTTCCATCTGACTCCCAGTTGAGTCAGTTGTTCTGGCTGCCTCTAGTGAGTCATTGGATTCTGACATGGGCGCACTGGCTGGCATAGAGTAAAATATGTTGGCAAAAGGCACTCTGTTGCTCATAGCTTATTTGTAGCACAGCAATACCTTCTAAATAGGAAATGTTATCTCTGTTTATGCAGCTTAGAGTCCCCAGTGAGTGATAACATATATGCTTTTGTATGGTGGTGCTATCCTATGGTTCTTTGTACTACCTTCATGTCTGACTTCAGCATCTCTACCTATTCAAGAATGAAATCAGATATTTTGGGTACGGTTGCATAATGCCTTTTGTAGTCATTGTCACATTTTAGCAAAGTGGAATTTTCCATACTGTTGGTGCTCTCGATCTCTTCCTTATGTATTTTGTGCATTGCAATTCTTGTATGTAGGTTCCAGTATAAAGCATTGCTCTGCCATTGTAGTTTGTCTTCTCTACATGTGTAAAGTCGAGCAGTTTGGGAAACGCAGATTGCTGAGGCCACTTTCACACTGAGGTGTTGGGGGCGTCAGCGGTAAAGCGCTTTACCGTCGTTTTAGCAGTGCTATTCGGCCGCTAGCGGGGAGCTTTTAACCCGAAAAAGGGTTAAAACTGCCAGCAAAGCAATGCTGCAGCGGTGCTTTGCTGGCGGTTCAGCAGCACTGCCCATTGATTTCAATGGGCAGGGGTGCTTTAGGGCCGATCTTACAGCACTGCAAAGATGCTGCTTGCAGGACTTTTTTTTTACTGTCCTGCAAAGCACCGCTCCAGTGTGAAAGTAGACGAAAAACAAGCTCTGGACTGCTGCACTCTTCAGAAAACCTTTTTTTTTTTATTGGAAATCACATCACCGCTCAACAAACAGCGAACAAGGAAAAATTGCTGACGTTTCGCACTATGAATAAGCACTACAGCTAGTGTGAAACGTCAGCAATTTTTCCTTGTTCACTGTGTTTGTTGAGCTGTGATGTGATTTTCCAATAAAAGAGGTTTTCTGAAGAGTGCGGCAGTCCAGAGCTTGTTGCTAGTGGTAATAGCCAGCACCTGTGGCTTCCCAGTCGAAGAGACAGTTTACAGCCTGCATGTGCGCTCCTGGAGCGGTGAGATCCCTTCTCCTCCAGTGTGAAAGTACTTGGGCTTTCACACTGGAGTGAGAGGAGAGGCTTTTTACAGGCGCTAGTTTTTTAGCGCTATAGCGCCTGTAAAGAGCCTCAGTGTCAAAGCAGCCTGTGAGTTCATTTCTATTTTATGTGGCCAAGATGTATTGCTCACAGTGTGAGCAGCTTGACCTAGTCTTGGTTGTGATGGCACTTTGTTAGCTATATTGTGTTATGAAGCTAACATGAGGATATTTTCAAGGTATTTTTTTTTGTTTTGTTAGTGAGGTGCACAGAGCAGAGATGGCACGCCTGGTAAATATTTAAGTGATACGTCCAGTTCTAGTTGTATGCATTATGTGCACCAATTCTAGCGCTAAGATTAGTACATTTATCAAACCTATTAGAGCTTATTTTCCATTCTGTATACAGAGGTGTAAAGTCAAAGACGGTGGCTGTTTAGAGAGTGGGGCATAATGTTTATTTTCTGTTCATTAAAGGACACAGCTAACTCTTGACCACAGGGTTATAGCTAGAGGTCGACCGATATGGGTTTTTCTCTGGCCGATGCCGATATTTAGAAATCATGGCGGCCGATTGCCGATATATGATGCCGATTTTTTTTGGGCCCATATGTTAGGCCGATTTTATTTTATTTATTTATTTATTTATTTTTAATCCCCCTTGATCTAACACACCTTTCCCACTGTGGCGTTTTAAGGCGCTTTTGGGCTAAAAATAGCGCCTGTAAAGTGCCTGTAAAATGGCTCCCCTGCAGTCTGTGTGAAAGACAGAGTGCTTTCACACTGAGGCGATGCGCTGGCAGGATCTTAAAAAAAAGTCCTGCAAGCAGCACGTTTGGAGTGGTGTATACCGCTCCTCCACCACTCCTGCCCATTGATATGAATGGGCACCACTGCCGAAGCGCATGCAATGCGATTTGGCAGCAGTGCTTCATGGGCGCATTTAACCTCTTCCTTGGCCGCTAGCTGGGTTATATGTGCCCCACTAGCAGCCAAATAGCACCGCTAAAATGATGGTAAAGAGCCGCTAAAACTTGCGTTTTACCATCAACGCCCGCCCGCTCCAGTGTGAAAGCGGCCTTCATACGTGATACAGAAAATTTCTTACAGTTAAACATTTATTAAACAAAACAAACCTCCAATCAGTTTACTTGTATGTATGATTTAGATAAAAAAAAAAAATATATATATATATATATTAAATAAAAACAGGTAGTCAAAACTTTTGGACAAAAAAAAAAAATGGGCTAAGTTTACTGTTTTTATTTTATTTTTATTTTTTAAATGGTGTATTTTTTTCCCAAAAAAATGCATTTGAAAGACCTCTGTGCAAATGCCGTGTGACATAAAATATTGCAACAACCGCTATTTTATTCCCTAGGATCTCTGCTAAAAAAATATATATCATTTTTGGGGGGTTCTAAGTGATTTTCTGGCAGAAAATACAGGATTTTTACTTGTAAGCAACAAGTGTCAGAAAAGATTTAGTCTTTAAATGGTTAAACTGAGAACTTCTACACACTGAGATGACTTAATTCATTCAAGTGTAAACATTGTATCATTTAGTTCTTTTCTTGGCAGCCTGCCCAGAGAGGAGGAAAGGGTTGCTATGACGACTCAGTCAACTTAGACTGACTTCTATACAGAAGTCATTTCAAAGTCCTGCTGTAGTTCTAAATCGGCTTTTTATCAGCACAAATCGGCCGATGCCGATTATTTAAAAAACTGCAAATATCGGCCGATATATCGGTCGACCTCTAGTTATAGCGCCACTTTCAGGAGTAGGACAGTAGGCAGAATAAAAGAACACAGCACCGCCTATGGGCAGTCCTAACTAGTAGAGAACACCCCCAGTAATCACCCTAGCCATTGATTGGATAGTAAAATAATCAGTGGACAGTTTTTTATCCACTATCGCTAATATACAAATAGAATAGCATTTTTTTTTTAAAAAGAAAAAATTGTTGGCAACCATGAACATAAGAAATCTTGGGGGGGGGGGGGGGGGGGGGGGAATTGGATCCAATCATTTAGCCAAGAAAGGTCTGCTGAGGCCCTCCTCCCTTGGTCTGCCTGTAGTTTGTTCTTTGGCTCTTCAAAACAGGCTTTCATTGACAAATAGACCTTTTGTTGTTTCTCATGTAGCTGCTCCATTGTAATGAATGTCCCGCTTCACTCTGACTTTTCCAGTAAATGCAAGCCTCTTGCAGCCTGGGAAAAATGCTTCTGTCTGTGTAAAATGAACAAACTTCTGTGAAGATAGCAGTGGTGTTCTGTGATTGGAACTTGGCAATGGTACTTAGTCACAGCAGTATATTCTTCTCCTCAGTAATACATCACTGTTCTGGCTTCTACAGTGGAGCAGAGCCCAAGGAAATGGGGCTGTAATTGAGTTTTCTAAACTGAAAAGATTTCAGATTTCT